>NC_052308.1:48316751-48616751 GCF_016432855.1 Salvelinus namaycush
GTTCTAATTTCTATGGAAGAGAGTGTGAGAAAACAAAAATACATTCGTATTTCTCAAGGTATATAGCATTCCATCTCTCTCTCTCTCTCTCTCTCTCTCTCTCTCTCTCTCTCTCTCTCTCTCTCTCGCGCGCTCTCTCTCTCTCTCTCTATACATTCGTATTTCTCAAGGTATATAGCATTCCATCTCTCTCTCTCTCTCTCTCTCTCTCTCTCTCTACATTCGTATTTCTCAAGGTATATAGCATTCCATCTCTCTCTCTCTCTCTCTCGCGCTCTCTCTCTCTCTCTCTACATTCGTATTTCTCAAGGTATATAGCATTCCATCTCTCTCTCTCTCTCTCTCGCACTCTCTCTCTCTCTCTCTCTACATTCGTATTTCTCAAGGTATATAGCATTCCATCTCTCTCTCTCTCTCGCTCTCTCTCGCTCTCTCTCTCTCTCTCTCTCTCTACATTCGTATTTCTCAAGGTATATAGCATTCCATCTCTCTCTCTCTCTCTCTCTCGCTCGCTCTCTCTCTCTCTCTACATTCGTATTTCTCAAGGTATATAGCATTCCATCTCTCTCTCTCTCTCTCGCTCTCTCTCTCTCTACATTCGTATTTCTCAAGGTATATAGCATTCCATCTCTCTCTCTCTCTCGCTCTCTCTCGCTCTCTCTCTCTCTCTACATTCGTATTTCTCAAGGTATATAGCATTCCGTTTTGCCCTTCAGCTATACAACGCCCTGACAAAAAAACACAACATTGACACCACCATCTCTCTCCTTTTAAAACCCGATTTAAACAGGTGTTGCCTTCAAACATATGCATCACATCTATTTGCTTAAAGGTACTTGCATCAGTATTCTCTAGAACTATTTGCAACATCTGTATCCTGTGGAAATATACAACAGTAACGCTGTAATACTACAATAGGCTACACACCAGAATGCTATATAAATCTATTCTCTCCTCTCTCCCTGCTATTCAGGACACACAGAGATGAACTCATGGAGGGGGACTGTGACTCCATGTAGACAAGTGCACTTTCTGACAAACCTATCACACAGACAAACACACTGTCATCCACTCGGGCGCTGCTTCACTTGACCAGAATCCACTGCCTCCAGTTGTCACTGTACGGACCACATTCTGACCTCTATAGTCAAACTGACTAGTGTATGCCTCACACACTCCTACACCTCATCCGAACACAGTACTACTGGCCTTACTAAGACCACTCGCCTGCTTCGACCGCAACTTAACCACACACTGAGAAGAAATCCCATTAACAGGGTAAAGGAGGACCAAGAGGAAGGACAATGAACACTTGTGTTCTTGACATGCCACTCCGTGCCTTTCCAGGTGTGTTACTCCTCCATTACCACATAACATTGTGAATTGTGAGGACACAGAAGGAGAGGAGCACCAGACCTGAGCAGAAACTGGAAGGGTGAAATATACACCCTTACTCCAAACCGCTTTCAAACACCACTGGGGAGGTTACGACTTGACTTGTATCATGAAGTGACTTGACAAAGACCAGCTAGACAGCTGGCTGTAAACAGAGTCTCTCTGGGGAAGAGGACAACTTTTTTTGCCTCGGTCACAGGTTACCGCGGAGCATCGCCAGGACCGAATCACAAAAATAAGTAGGAAGTGGTCCCACGTCCCCATAGGAAGTCACTATGAAGGAAAACAGACATTGGACACTCCCCAGGGGACACCTAAAACGCATCTCGTTCTGATGATGTCATTCGTATTTATGCGTCGCCAACAAAATGAAGAAAAAGAGACGAGACTGAGAATTTTGTTCAGACTTTTTTTGCACTGTGCATTTTGTAATTTGAACCAAGGAGAGAATGACAGTATAGACCACATTGAAGCTCTCCTGGGATTGGTGATAAAACATAGAAATGATCATACTTGTGTTTTTAAGCTGATTGAATTATTGTAAGTTTTATCTATTGCATATTGTATTGCAAATGTCAATACATAATGGTAATATTTTTTTATCATCACATAGCGAACCCTATGATTCACGTGCACTGATAGGGCTCTACCTGTGCAAAGCATATGCCCCTTTTCCCTTCCAGTCTCCAAAGTGGCCTTTTGGGTGGTGGTATAATTTCCCCCCAAATTTATTTTTTGTAAAAAAAAATGTGGTTCAGTACCTACTGCCCGCAAGTCGTCGTGACGTCGTCAAGTTCGCCACCCCACACCCCGTCCATTGGTTGTACCAACCCACACACCCGGTTGTACCAGTTTCCCAGTCTGCCATGTACAGAGATTTAACAATACTACTGGCCTTACTATGCTCAAAAATATAAACATTTTCACAACAGAGGCATTTGGTATGTTAGGAATTTCAAGATATGAATTATTAGTATTTTTTTTGGTGGGGGGGGGGTGACATTTTTTGGGGGGGTGCACCTGCCCCCTGGAAGGTCTGTGCATGGCCCTGATAGGTTTTATAGTTGTTGTCCTTCCATAGGACCAAAACAAAAAAACATGCAAAAGTGAGGGTAAGACTTTGTTAACACTCCCTTTCAGACAGCAGTTGAGGGCATCTTCACATTCTTTATCATTCTAGTGATAAAAGTTATTAGGAATGAATCATATGATCAGTGAGACAATTCAATCAGGAAACGCAGACAGTCGGATCAAACGTTCCAAAGCTGTTTCAGCCAATTACACACACCGCCATACTGTACGGAGAAGTCCTACTCAATGCTTGACCACACACAAAATAAATGTTTATGGATGTCAAGTCAAAATCAAATCAAAATGTATTGGTCGCGTACACAGATTTGCAGGTGTTATAACAGGTGCAGCGAAATGCTTATTCGCTACACCCGCAATAACATCTGCTAAAAATGTGTATGTGACCAATAACATTTGATTTGATTTGACTAGCTCCAACAGTGCAGTAGAATGTCATACAAATACAATACAAATATACAAATAATCAAAACAAGAAATAAAGAAATGACAGAACGAGAACACACAATACCCCACAATACCCCAAAAACAGGTTTTTAGAAATGTTTGCAAATGTATAAAAAAAAACGAACTGAAATATCACATTTACATACGTTTTCAGACCCTTTACTCAGTACTTTGTTGAAGCACATTTGGCAGTGATTAAATCCTTGAGTCTTCTTGGGTATGACACTACAAGCTCGCCACACCTGTATTTCGGGAGTTTCTCCCATTCTTCTCTGCAGATCCTCTCAAGCTCTGTCAGGTTGGATGGGAAGCATCGCTGCACAGCTATCTTCAGGTCTCTCCAGAGATGTTCAATTGGGTTCAAGTCCGGCCACTCAAAGATATTCAGAGACCTGTCACGAAGCCACTGCTTCGTTGTCTTGGCTGTGTGCTTAGGGTTGTTGTCCTGTTAGAAGGTGAACCTTCACCCCAGTCTGAGGTCCTGAGCGCTCTGGAGCAGGTTTTCATCAAGGATCTCTCTGTACTTTGCTCCTTTCATCTTTCCCTCGATCCTGATTAGTCTCCCAGTCCCTGCCACTGAAAAACATCCCCCCCCCCCAGCATGATGCTGCCACCACCATGCTTCACTGTAGGGATGATGCCAGGTTTCCTCCAGACTTGGCATTCAGGCCAAAGAGTTCAATATTTGTTTAGTCAGACCAGAGAATCTTGTTTCTCATGGTCTGAGAGTCCTTTAGGTGCCTTTTGGCAAACTCCAAGCAGGCTGTCATGTGCCTTTTACTGAGGAGTAGCTTCCGTCTGGCCACTCTACCATAAAGGCCTGATTGGTGGAGTGTTGCAGAGATGGTTGTCTTTCTGGAAGGTTCTCCCATCTCCACAGAGGAACTCTGGAGCTCTGTCAGTGACCATCAGGTTCTTGGTCAACTCCCTGACCCAAGGCCCTTCTCCCCCGATTGCTCAGTTTGGCCAGGTGGCCAGCTCTACAAAGAGTCTTGGTGGTTCCACACTTCTTCCATTTAAGAATGAAGGAGGTCACTGTGTTCTTAGGGATCTTCAATGCTGCAGAAATGTTTTGGTACCCTTCCCCAGATCTGTGCCTCAACACAACCCTGTCTCTGAGCTCTACGGAAAATTCCTTCAATCTCATGGCTTGGTTTTTGCTCTGCCATGCAGTGTTAACTGTGGGACCTTATATAAACATATAAACAAATATAAAGTATTTGCCTTTCCAAATCATGACCAATCAATTCACTTTACCACAGGTGGAATCCGAACAAGTTGTAGAAACATCAAGGATGATCAATGGAAACAGGGCTCAATTTCGAGTCTCATAGCAAAGGGTCTGAATACTTATGTAAATAAGGTATTTTGTTTTTTTGTTTTAATACATTTGCAAAAAATTATAAAACCCTTTTCTTTTTTTTTCTCGCTTTGTCATTATGGGGTATTGTGTGTAGATTTATGAGGAAAATGTTTTATTTAATCCATTTTAGGATAAGGCTGTAACACAACAAAATGTGGAAAAAGTCAAGGGGTCTAAATAGTTTCCGAATGCACTGTACATTGGGCATTAGTCTCAAGGTGCAGGGTAGAGTACCGGGCAGGTAGCCGGCTAGTGATGGCTGTTCAACAGTCTGATGGCCTGGTGATAGAAGCTGTTTTTCAGACTCTCGGTCCCGGCTCTGATGCACCTGTACTGTCTCTGTCTGCTAGATGGTAGCAGAGTGAACAGACTGTGACTCAGGTGGCTGAAGTCCTTGATGATCTCTTTGGCCTTCCTTTGATACTGAGTGTTGTAAATGTCCTGGAGTGCAGACAGCGTGGCTCTGGTTATGCGTTGGGCTGACTGCACCAACCTCTGGAGAGCCATGGAGTTGAGGGCGGTGCAGGTGCCATACCAGGCGGTTATGCACCCCGACAGAATGCTCTCAATGGTGCATCTGTAGAAGTGCTGATTTTCTTCAGCCGCCTGAGATTGAAGAGGCGCGGTTGCGCCTTCTTCACTATGGTGTCGGTGTGGTGGGACCATTTCAGGTCCTCAGTGATGTGCATGCCAAAAAACTTGAAGCTTTTGACCCTCTCAAATGCGGCCCCGTCGATGTGGATGGAGGTGTGCTCCCTCTTCTGTCCCCTATAGTCCACGATCAGCTCCTTCGTTTTTTTTACATTGAGGGAGGTTATTTTCTTGGCACCACTCCACCAGGACTCTAACCTCTTTTCTGTAGGCTGTCTCGTCATTGTTGGTAATCAGTCCTACCACTGTCGTGTTTTCAGGAAACTCGATGATTGTTGGAGTTGTGTATAGACACAGTCATAGGTGAACAGGGAATACAGGAGGGGGCTGAGCACACACCCCTGGGGGGGGGCCCTGTTGAGGATCAGCGTGGCAGTGGTGTTGTTGCCTACCCTCTCCATCTGGGGTCGGCCCGTCAGGAAGTCTAGGACCCAGTTGCACAGGGAGGAGTTCAGACCCAGGGCACTGAGCTTAGTGACAAGCTTGGAGGGCACTATGGTGTTGAAAGCAGAGCTGTAGTCGATAAACAACATTCTCACATAGGTATTCCTCTTGTTCACTTGGGATAGGGCGGTGTGCAGTGCAACGGCGATCGCATCATCCGTGGATCTTTTTAGGGTGGTATGCAAATTGTAATTGGTCTCGGGTGTCAAAATACTTCATGATGACAGAGGTGAGTGCTACGGGGCGATAGTCATTTAGTTCAGTTACCTTAGCTTGCTTGGGTACAGGAACAATGGTGGACATCTTGAAGCAAGTGGGGACAACAGACTTGGATAGGGAGTGGTTGAATATGTCTGCAAACACTCCAGCCAGCTGGTCTGTGCATGCACTGAGGACGCAGATTGGTATGCTGTCTGGGCTGGCAGCTTGCGAGGGTTAACATAAGGTTAAAAAATATATATTATAATAATGGTGCTGGGTTTAACGCAGATTATTAAAACAGTTGAATGGACTTCAGATCAGTTACTATAAATTAGTTGTTTAACTATGGATGGCACTTAAAAGTTGTATGTAGACAACACCGAACTCACAAAAAAGAAATGCACTTACGATGTCTTAAGTATTGGAAATGTGCTTTAGTAAAATGACCTATTTTTTATGTCTATTCCACTCTGGCGATGCCTTTTTCTATTGTTGATTTCACAAAGACCAGTGTTTTAACATGTGGATTGATTGACATGCTTGCTCTATTTTATATATCTATAGGCAGTATTTCTTGATACTTACTTTTCTACAAATCTAAAAGACAGGTGAACTCGGATTTGTTCACATCTGAAACCACTCTATTTACAAAAACAGTCAATGATTTTTGTTCCTGGACCAAAGTGCTGTTGGACAGTTAGCATTTAGCCGTCGGAGTTAGCTTGTTGAGCTAGTTGACTATCCATGTAGAACAATTGGACACAGGTTGAGAGAAATAAAAGCTTAAAAGTCTTATGGGAACAATATGCCAGTCGTGAACTGGTAGGGCCTCTGAGCATAACTTCAAAGATTCTTGTGAATTCCTGATAGTAATTGTATCTAAACAGAGATTTTGCAGCTAAATATCACCAAAGAAGGTTTGAAAACGGCTTACATTTCTTGTTAGCCCTTTCCATGAGATAATGATGTAATAGATTTCTATGTTGTCCTTTTAATTCCTTTGCAGTGCTGTGCTTATGTATTGTGTTTTATGAAAATCTGATGGTGCTACAGATTAATTTGAACTATCATGTTATAGTTTATAATGGTGCTGTATAATATACATTATACAACCAAGACCTTACACTCTTAGAAAAAGGGTTCCAAAAGGGTTATTCGGTTGTCCCCATAGGATAACTATTTTTTATTCCAGATAGAACCCTTTTTGGTTCCAGGTAGAACCCTTTTGGGTTCAATGTAGGACCCTCTGTGGAAATAGTTCTACATGGAACCCAAAAAGGTTCTACCTGAAACCAAAAAGTGTTCTTCAAAGACTTCTCCTTTAGGGACAGCCTTTTAGGTTCTAGATAGGACTTTTTTTTAAAGAGTGTGCATGACAAGACCCTGCAATATACGTATGATATTAAGGACATTGACAATGTGAAAATGACATCATTGAGAATTAAATGATACATTTAACTATGATCAAGTAGAACAAAATGGCCACCACAAATACATTGTTGATATCTTTTTCAGAGGGGTTCTATTTCATATTTTATTGTGGTTTATTTCCGGTTTAATTAAATTCTGAGAATATTTGTGTTCTGTAAATGTAAATCAATTTTTTGAGAATCAACAATCCCTTTAATTGTCTTAATATTAATTATTGCTCTTCCTCTGAGTGGTTGGTTATTGATGTTGTTGATAGCTACTGAGACCAAAATACAGACATCCTGTGCTTTGAATTATACTGACAAACATATAGAAATGAAGCTTTATTGAACTGAATCTTAATTTAGAAAACAAGCCAAGTAGAGATTAGATAGGGATTTTTTCTCACTGTTTGTCTTTATTGGTTTGTACTTTGTACCTGTACAGTAAAAAATAATGTTGTATTTTGTTTTTTTCTATATTTTGTTCTATAAACTGTTTTCCTCAATAAAAGGGTGATTAAGTTCTCAACGTAGCTTTTTTCTGAAGTGTATATTTTGTATCCTTTCAATAATGTTTGAAATATTGGGCAATATTTTACTTACACCAAGCACTCAGCTATTTCGGTAATGTAAAAACACATGACTTGGTAATGTAACACACATTTGGACAAAAATCTTGGATCCTGCCTTGCAGTGTCCAAATACAAAGGGTATTGCTATCCACTTCTTTTGTATTTTATTTTATAAGATACAACATATAAGACATTGTCTTGTCTATCCATGTACTCTTTGTTATACATACTACACTGTCAATATGTTCACAGTGTTAGACAAGTTTCTATGAGACAGAAAGATGCAAAGTGTCTTTGAAAATGGGCCTTTTTCAGACTATTTCAGTGGTATTTTATTAAAACAGCATTTATTCTTATTTTCCACAGGAGCTCATGTAATGAAAAGCTGGAGACAAAAAAAAATCTTCTAAGAACTACAGCTGTACATTAGGATGAAAAAATACTGACAAACTACATTTTCTCGCGACAGTACATCAGATAACATTGCCGCGACCTAACAATACCCAGTAGCACAAAATCTGAATTTATCAAATATTTTTAAGAAGTACACGGCACTGTTTTCCATTCTTAATACATTCTCAATTTACTGATAGTGTATTGCAGTATGTGCATAGTACCATCTTAAAGAGAAATCCTGAGGAATTACTAAACTTACAATATTCAAACTATATTTTCCTCTCATCTTGCATTTAAAACTACTAAACCGTTAACTTGTACAATGTACGACAAAATGTTATCTGTTACTCTTTTTCTAATGTATTATTTCATTGTTGTTTTGAATATTACATTTTCATACTTAAATCCTACAGACAAATAACACTATATCAGAAAGACCTTAGTGGAATCTATCCGCTATGTCTATGTCTAATCTATCCATAATCTGTGCATGCTACAAAACTGTGTGCATTACTCATGTATTACAGGTTGCCTGCATAGATTATTGCTTAATTATTCTAATATAAAGTCATTATAATGTAAAATGCATATGCACATGCTAAATCCATTCGCTATGAAGGGAAATAATGCAACAGAGAAATACATGTCCAAGGCAACAGAAATCAAGCAGATTAGTTTATACAACTGCTGAAAATGTGTGTCAGGCTTCTTTGGCTTTTCCTACCTGTACATTTGAGGTTGAAAAGCCAAAAGCTTATAAGCATCTTTGCTGTAAACATTCATTGCGCTGGGAACACCAGCTACCGATTACTTTGGCATCCTTATGATGATCATCATTGTAATTATCACGATCATAAGTCATCTCAGTTGTCAAAGAATCTTCCTCTTTTAAAGAGTCTTTGAAGTGGCATAAAAATGGCGGATCATCGTCACGCCTCAGTGACAGGCCGATGCGTTGGACGTTTTTTAACGTACAGAAAGTTCATCGTGTGACCCTTAAGTATCCTCCTCACTTCAGTTCCGACGTTTGTCACATACTGTATGTTTGGCATTATCATACTGTCTGTCAGGCTGCAAAAGGAGAGTCGACTGGATATCTGTCCGTAAACCAAAGCATGTGTCCGGTCCAATGCCCATGTCTGTGGGGCAGGGCTTCCAGAGAAGGAGAGATAAGGGTATAGCGGGGGGAGCTACTGGTTCGACAGGAACAGACCTTTTTAAGAGAGGGAGATGAGTCCATCCATTTGGCTTCCTTCCTAAAAAAAGAGAATGAAAAATAGACTGCGTCAACAACAGTTTCTATCTTGGGTTTAAGCGTTTTATACCTCATATTTCAGCCTAATTCAACCACACAACCTGATGCAAAAATATATATTTTTAAATATGTTTTGCTGAAGAAACCGACATGGATGTGTACATTTTGTCAGTATAGGAAAATAATATCTGAGAGCGAAAATCCGCAGAGAAGTCGTTAATGTGTCGTGTGTGCAAGTCGTTGTCCCAAACAAACACATAAACCGGCAAACAAAGCTAATTCTTCTCACATAGTGTAAAAAAAAAAGCCCACAGCACTAAACTTCTGCTCTTTCTCTTGTTTAACAAGCAAATATTCCATCTGGAGTGTTCCCAATTGTCTGTAATTACAGTGTTTCTTTTCATGCTGAGAGAGAAAGATAAGAGAGAGGAAGAGAGAAAGGGAAGAGGGACAAAGACAAGAGAGAGGAAGCTGTCCAGTAAGCATGTGTGTTTGTGGGTGTCCTCTTTCAGATGGCTGTGCTTAAGTCATAATGCACTAATTGCCAGGAATGACTTGTTTTCTCGATATACCAAATGGGGGTACGCTACAGCAGCGAATAACAAGTTGTGTGATCTTAGCGTCACTTTGAACAAAAGTACAGTAGATCCCATTCTACTGCATGCATTTGGGCAGAGTAACAATAGTTATCCTGTAGAGCCTCGTTGGCATTTGTTGATCTCCCTTTCTACCAAAATGAAAAGTTAAGTGTGGCTGATTTACAAAGGAGCAACTGATGCAGTTTTAGGCACAAACATGCACACACACTTGCATAGGAGCATTTTAGTCTTCCTATGCCGCTTTGACCTCATCTGCAACGCCTCTAAGGCAGAGGCCTACTCATGTTAAACCTGCGTGTACAACAACTTAAAGGGATAGTTCAGTGACATTACATCATTTAGATATCTGTTCCCTATCTAAATATGCAATTTCGCTGAACTATACCTTTAACACATGGATGATGTATATTGTTTTGTTGCCTATTGCCTGACATGGACTGTAACACTGTATTGATAATAGATGAAGAGCTATATCATACCTCCCTTTGCGTTAGACCAATATCTTAATATGGCCTATTGTTTCTACACACTCCCACTTGGTTTGTGCTCTGCTCCTGCATACGTGTCAAACCCAACGTGTATAACTCAGGGGGCGCACTACGTACACTACATACGCACTACAGCTGTTGGAACAGCCCAGCCCATGCACACACATCCATCCATCCACACAGCACCTGCTCTAGCATCAGCTCAAAGTTCAAACCCCTAAAAATAAAGATGAGTATCAGAAGCCCACAACTCTTGGAACCACCGGCCTGTTTGCAAGGCTCTGAAGCTCTTAAAAAAAGCAGATGTGCCGCAGAGGACCTATAACAGCTGGTTTGAGATCAGATCCAACGTGAAAATGGAAACCCCAAAACACATGCACATGTTACTTTGGACTGGTCCAAGATCAGTCCAAAGGAACTGCAACCCACTCAAACACATGCAGAGCCAGAGGTTCTGGCAGAGGGAAGAACAGTGACAGCCCTTTAATTGGAGGATAAACAGAGTGGAGCACCGCTTGCTGTTGCCAGGTTAAACACAGCAGTCTATTCTAAATCACAGCTACACACACACACACACACACACACACACACACACACACACACACACACACACACACACACACACACACACACACACACACACACACACACACACATACACATACACCCAGCAACACACACATCCACATTTTTACACACATATACACACATGCATACACCCAGTAACGCGCATGTCCGCTTAAATACACACAAATGCAATACACACACATGCGCCCAACAACACACACATCCGCATAAATACCACATGCTACACGCACATCCTCATAAAACAGCCACACAAATGCACCCAAGATGCACCACTCACATTAACACACGCCTTATCCGAACACTTGTTGCACACCAAAAAATATGCTTCGTGCACACACCAGGAGCATACTGTGAACGTACACAAATACGCACATGCACGTTTCATTTAGGAAGGAATTTCATTTTTCCCCCCACTTTATTCTTCTTTATCCCCGATATGTTAAAAGCAGAATCAATTACAACCATTTTAGGTCTTCCTAATACTGACACTGTCCATTTCAGTTCATTTAACTGTCCACAGGTGAGTGGATAATGTTAGAATGCAGAACAGTAGGTAATGACTATGCTTCTCTTCAAGGACATTCTCATCCACGTGTAGGGTTCGGGTCTCCAACCACAGTGGTTGAACTCTCAAAGTCTAGCGTTTGAGGCCGTCGAGGATTTTGTAGTAATGTAAGGGGAACACCTGGAGACTGCACATGGACCAGAAGTCCTCACAAGGATAGTAAAACGAGGACAATTCTGAAAAGTGGGGACATTTCGCTGGTCCCAAGGAAAACGGCTATTTTAGGGTTAGGGGTTAAGGTTCCAATTAAGGTTAGGGTTATAATTAAGGTTAGGGTTAGAAGTTGGGGCACTATTACACAACTGATTCAAATAATGAACTCATCATCAAGCTTTGATTATTTGAATCAGCTGTGTAGTGTGAGGGCAACAACCAAAACGTGCACCCCTTGGGGTCCCCAGGACCAAGTTTGGGAAACGCTGGGTTAGGATTAGGGTTAGGGGTTAAAGTTAGGGTTCTTGCTCTAAAGCTTTGCCTTTCCTGTGCTGCTCTCCCTTGACAGCCTCGTCCAGGTTTACATGAGTTTGGTTTCTGATGGATTACCTCTGCTCTCTGCACCGCATCGTCCTTTCCTTGGCTCGTCATTCTTTCCTACCTCTCCCTTTTCATCCTGTCTTCCTGGTTATCTGATAGGCTTTTCAGTTAGCCCACACTCATCTTTTATCTTGTAATTAACGCTTATCTTGTAGCTTCTTATCTGCGTTCAGAAGAGTGAGTGTCCGCCAATTCCGCAAAGTTTACTTTGTGATTTTTCAAGAGACTGAGAGGAAAGGCAGATAACAAAGTCAGATAATATCGAAGAAATGGCATGCACTCACGCACATGTATGTATGTACACACGCACACGCACACGCACGCAAACACACACACACATGCACATATATATATACATTGGCTCACGCACACACACACCATCAAACTCTCCCTTGGCACATACACCTTCCTAATGCTTCACAACTGTTTCCAATCTAAAGGTTCCTGCTTGTCTGGGACCCGGCAGGGCCTGATTGCACGACACTGGATACAAGATCCTGGAAGAGAAAGGGCAAGGCTGCAGGGGAGAAAAGGAGAGAGGGAGGGAGAGCTGCTTTTTCTCTTTCCTTGCCTTTCCCTCTCTTTATTTCGCCTGATATACCTGTGCAGGACCCCAGTTTCTGTTTTCTCTGTTCTAGTCTGCCTGAGGTATGTTAGATAAAGCTCTGGATAAAAATACTTAAAAAGTACAACAATTTTGTTAAGACTGAGTCCATGGTAAAAAAAAAACGAACACATTCAACGATCGTTGATGTACTTAACAATTTTTCGTTGTTGAAAATGTTATATGATATTATATATATATATATATTTGCGCAATTAAAGTGTTATATTGTCACTATAACAATAATTTGATTTTCAGGTAGTGGGCTACTGCTATTTATTATGTAAAACAGAAAATTATAGTCAGGCATTCTCTTTTCTTATCTTAAGAGTACACCAAGACAGATAGCTAAATATTTATATTTATGTATTTAAAGTGTAAAATGATTCAGTGTTATGCAAATTTGTTACATTTTACAGTAACATTTTTCATTAAAATGCTTTTTCTTTGAAATACAACATTTCGTAGCAACGATATTTGTGTAACTTAAATATTATTGTTTTAATGTTTAGCCAATTTGATTGATAATACATTCTATGATAAAAGGAGACAATTATTATACTATAATTACTGTATATAAATAATTTGATATGAATGAAAATAGTATTTTTTTAATGTTTGGCATCTTGTCAGAATTGTCAAACTGCACACCATATGTTGAAATAAAAATTAGAAAGCAAATTTAATACTATATATTGTAATTATGATCCCACATTACTAGGTGTTATAATTTGTAATTTAGGCTAGTATACAAATACTCTTGTTTCATAATTTGTCATTCTGTTTGAACTATGTTGTTACTTTTTTATTATGTTAAAAAATATATACATTTTTTAAAGTTATACAATAGTTACCAACATACAGAGATCTGCATGCACTTACGCACAACTGCAGTGGACATGTGACAGTCTGATATGTATCAAATACATTTACCCACTGATCGATTAGGAATAGGCTATACCTTTTGATCTATTGTGCACATTTTGCCATATTAAATTAAAAACAACATGCATTATTTCCTACTCATTCCCACTTACCACCTAATGTAACTAAACTTGAATCAAAACGAATAAAAACAGCTTTCCTTAGAGGAAGATGCAAATTAATATCTGAACATTACAGAAGACTCGCTTTTCTAAACATGCTGGAGGTCGGAGATCCTAATTTGTTTGGCAATGTTTACTAAGGTTAGCTTGCTAACCATCCTGCATTGGGAATCACCCTAAGGGCCACTTGGTTGGTTAAATGTCATTAGAAAAGGCATATTTACATTACTTCGATGCACAAATATGTCAGATGTGTCCACTTTTCTAACCTGTGTATTGAATGATAACACACGCTCTCATCATTGTTGTCATTCATGTTCATAAAAAAAAACTCAAAGTAAAGGTATAACATGGTAAATCTGGAAAAAAAAAAGAATAACAGCTCACAGATTTAACGATGCTCCTGCCAAGATTTTAACAATATACTTAAGATACTTTTGGGAAACCACAGACCTGGCTGTTTGGCCATATGTTACACTTTGTGTGTGTGTGTGTGTGTGTGTGTGTGTGTGTGTGTGTGTGTGTGTGTGTGTGTGTGTGTGTGTGTGTGTGTGTGTGTGTGTGTGTGTATGTTTTTATACATACCTGCAGGGGTGCACCGTAGACGCTTGCGGAGTTAGGGGCTACATTGTCAGGGGGCATTTGAGGTGGAAGGGGAGGGGCAAGGTCGAATGGTGAACGGGTATGGTGGGATTGATGGGGCAATGGATAGGTGAGCGACACGTTGGGACAGAATGGGTAAAAAGGTTGGGGAGTGAACAGTGACTCTGGGTTGTAGTTAGGAGGGGCAGAGATAATGTCTTAAAGGAGGACAGAGATGGTGGCTTTAGGGGTTACATCGATAGTGGGTTAGGGGTTACAAGAGGGGGCAGAGATAGTGGCTTAGGTGGAGGACAGAGATAGTGGGGTTAGGACAGAACAGGACGGATAGAGCAGGACAGATAGGGGACACTAGTGGCTGGCCGACATGGCCCAGGCGCCCTCCATCCTCCAGACGGAAAAGGCATAGCTGAGCCGTTCGTGGGCCAAGTAGTTGCAGCTGGCCAGCTTGGCGTCCATCTCATCGCTCTGCAGTACCTGGTAGAGGAAGTCGATGTAGCGCGACGCTAGCTTCAGGATCTGAATCTTGCTCAGCTTGTCCGATGGCAGCGTGGGAATGATCTTACGCAGCGAGGCGAAGGCGTCGTTCAGCGACTGCGTACGCTGGCGCTCGCGCACGTTGGCGATCACTCGCTGCGTGTGCAGGTCCTCGAAGGGCTCGCCGCCCGAGCCTAAGCCGAGGCCGCTGGAGCCCAGCGAGGACGGGGCCACACACACCACCGCCGTGGGGGAGTTCTGTTGCTTCTTCTGCCGCTTGGGCCCCGACGGAACCAGGCTGTTGGGGCTCCCGCTGACAACGGCCCTCTCCTCGGCCCGACCCAGATTGTCTTTCTTGTGGTACGGCACCCGCTTTCGGCCCCCTGTTTGCCCGCTCTTCTTGGAGCCCCTCTCCAGCTCCTCCTCGCTGGCCCCCAGCCCCCCCTCGGGGGAGTTGGCGCAGGACACCTCCTCGCGCATCTCCTCCTCCCTCTTAGGACCACCGTCCTTCTTCCCCTTCCGAGGCAGGGTGGTTTTTGCTCTTTATTTCTCTCTTTCCCTGTCTTTTCTCTTCTTCAGATAGCCGTGTGGGACAACCGTTATCCCAGGAAGTTCTGATAGAAAGTCAAAGGCCTAGAAGTCTTCTTCCTCCAGTGAAACCAAGAGGAACGAGGCCGATACACTTCACGCTTCTAATCTGCAATCTGTTGAAGATCCATAGGTTTTGGCTTTACTCCCAGTCAAAGCTTCTGTGTCTCTTTGCTGAATTCCTCACCTACAGTTTCCCATCTCCTCAACCTGCATGCAGAACAACAACAAACCATCTGCTTTGCTGGGCTAACTCCTGTCCCTTTATACTCGCACACATACTCTGGGCCTGCGGGCAGCTGCGATTGGCCAGCACCGGCTTCTTTGGGTGTAGTTTGGAAGCAGGAAGTGAGCTTGAGGTTGGTGGATGGCTTAAAAGGGGGTAAGTAGCCTTCTCAGCCAATTGCGAGAGGCCTTGTTAAAGCTGCTGAAGTTGTCCACGTCTTTATAGGTTCCAGATTTCTGCTGCTGGAGCACTCCTGGCTTTCTCCTGCACCCGCTTGTCTGTTTGTCTCTTGTCTCTCTCCTCATCAATTAATTACATGCTTTGAGACTCATAGGTCTGTTATGCACTTCAACTTCTAAGACATGAAACATTTTCTTTGTTGATTAAGGGGGACGATAAAATCCACTGTGTTGGGTACTGCATGAGTATGCTTACATGTGAATGCTTTGGTATGTGAAGATTAAGTCGATGTAATACCTAAAACTAAGTTTACACTGAAAACATTTTATGCATGATATCTCAAGGACTACAGTTTTCTATATAAAGATATATTATTAAGTGTTTATTATTTATTAAGTGGGTCAAAGTGATCTCCCTAATATTTGTGTGCCACAGTTAATATCTATCACGATACTATAAAAACACATCCCTCGAGCCAAGGGTCACTCCTCACTGCCAGTCGGGGAAAATAACATGTGGATCCATATCTTTAGACGGATTTTCACATAAACGTTGTGATCTTGCGTTTCTGTGTACAAAATACCTCAATAGAAAATTCACCAAGACAACTCACACAAGCTTAAAAAAAAAAACCCACTGTGATTATTATTTTAAAAGTCCTGAACAGTCATTGTGAAAATACTGAGTGGGCGGGAGCTGGCCTCGACTGACAGCTCTTGGAAATGTCAAGCAACTTGGACGCAGTCTCGCAGTGAAATCATCTCAAGCAAATGTGGTGGTACGCAAAACAACTCGAAAAAACATTGAAATTGCATCAATTATACGTAGGTTTTCTACATCTCCCGTTTAACATGTCTCTTGTGATGCGGTTCATAGCAGCACTGACGGATGTGTTGACTTGACAACTGCGTCTGAGTTTTGAAAGACCCCCCCCCCCCCCCCCCCACTTTGTTCAATGCTGTCTGAAGACCTAGCCAGCCTGTAACTATCTAACACCAGACACAGATGAAAGCTCAAACAGATAAGTATCTTTGCCATAGATGAATAGGGTCAATTTGTATTATATTTGTTGACTCCCTACAGTCAAATTTTGGCATGAGTAGAGTAGCTGTTTAGCTATTTAAACCGCGCCCCTCTGCAAACACGCCTTCTCCGATGTTGGTTTCAAGGCGGTACTTATTTAAATTAGGTAAGATCATTTTATGTTAACATTGGTGTATTCAAATGAGAGTTAAGGTGATGTCACCTTAATTATGAATCCAAGTGTTTGACATGGGGGAGGATACCAGTAACTTTATGATCAAACTTTATCAATGTAGAAGCAACAGTCATTTTTCATACTTTGGTCTTCATACTTTGATCTGGTTTCCTTCAAGTATTATCCAATTTCATTAAACATGATTTTGCCTGTTCGTGACCTTTAAACCTTAATACCATACTGCCACAGAGAATTAACATTTTCTCAGTATAAAAATAGAAAATAAGCCACACAACCTAGTAAATCAAAAGTACATTAAGATCAGTCAAAATATGAATTTCTAAAGAACTTTTCAAAACAGACAGGTAAATCTACTGTATTAATACTCCCATCATTATCCCATAGAAATTGAATAACTAGAATGGGTGTCTCCATTTTATCCACTGCAATCACTATATGGGAGAGATGTAGCCATTGGGATGGCCCAGCTCTGACCCTGTATAAGCTCTGACCCTGTGACCACTAAGGTGAGAGGGCTGCTAATTATGCCATCCATGCCCTCTGGTGGAGTAGACACATGTTCTCTCTCCACACCAGTAACCCAGGGGAACACACATCTGGGCTTGCAGGGCCACACCACAAGGGACAACACACACACGCATACAAATGCACGTAGAAACGCACGCACACACACATAGAATTGTCAATATGTCAAGGATCTATATCTACTGAAACTAAAACAAATAGGATGACTATTTTCTGTATACTGCTTTTTTTGGGGGGGGGGGGGGGTGGCAGGTAGCCTAGTGGTTAAGGCGTTGGGCCAGTAACCGAAAGGTTGCTGGATTGAATCCCAAAGCTGACAAGGTAAAAATCTGTCGTTCTGCCCCTGAACAAAGCAGTTAACCCACTGTTCCCCAGTAGGCCGTCATTGAAAATAAGAATTTGTTCTTAACTGACTTGCCTAATTAATAAATAGAGGTTAAATAAAAAAATACAAAATTACATAATATGAAAATAATATGCATTAAAACCAACTGTTTCATACATGAAAGTGTTGTTACACATCAGTAAAGGTGCAATCCTTAAGATTTCACATTTAAAATACTGATTACTCTTGATTTCTGCAAGATCAAACCTATAAATGTGTAACATTAGCTTAGAACAGCTGTCTTATATCATAATACAAAAGTTATTCTTACCGTGGATGAGAAATAAAGAATACGTAACATTGTCTATAGTTACAGCTGTTGATAGCAAAAATTTCAACAAGTGAATGAGAAAGAAACTTCCATTTCAAATCTTGACAATGAACATAGTTCTGTATGCCTTCTCGTGGATTTCAAATATATCAGTAGACATGAATAGTTAGTAATAACTAGTAATTGATATGAATTGTAATTTTAGGTTATGACAGATGTTATATTTGTGTTATGACAGTTTTATAGCAGGACTTAAAGAAAGATAGAGAATTCGAGAGGGGGTTTTGGAGAGGGGTTAGTGAACTCCGTGATTGCAAAGGGTACGTTTCATTTGGGGGTATTGAAAAGAGCTGGGGATCAACTCCACTCAACTTCAATCAACTCAGAATAGGAATTCCAGCAGCTAAGGTATTGAAGTGGAGGTAACACTGTGCTTTAGCATGTAGGTATAATGCATTAGGGTGCAGTTCAAATGCAATGTAAGACTTGTTATGATCATGTATGACCCCCCTTATAATGTCTTATAATAATCTCATATTGATCCTGACTATATACCAGCCAATTTCAGTCTGTTGAAATGTTGATATGTAATCTGACATAGCCTTATTATAAGAGATTATAAAGGTTTATACATGCTAATAATGCATTGTTGCCAAAGTGAACATCACATTGGAATTGTAACAGGTCTTATTTACACAACAGGCCCTTTAACATTGTCAACCAAAATTCCCAGGTCAATTCCCTGGAATTAGATGTAAATTGGCTCCAACCTCCGGGTGGAGACAGTGGATTTGTGAAGAGGGACACGTAGGCCATTGTTGTGTTGGGCCGTCCAGGGCTAACCTCGGGGTTGCTTACCTTAGCCGAGCATGCCACCATCATGGAAAGAATGAGCGAACGACAGCCTAACAGGAACAGCATGGAACACGCACCCCTCACGCAGAACAGAGGGGAAAAGAAAGAGAGGGACAGAGAATGGGAGAGGAATAAAGGAAGGGAAAAGAAAGGAGGGGAAGAGAAAAAAGAAAGGCCAGTCCAAACAGAACCAGATGCAGGAGTGTGGAGGGCCGTTTGATCTCCGTCCTCATAGGCTGATTGATGTTGCACATTTCATTTCCTTGTCAGTCTCTACATAATGTTTCACTAAACACTCCGGCCCGTTTCTCTTTTGACTTTTATTTTCGGGGGGTAATAACGAACCTCTCCTGTAGGTGCAAATAGACTGCACCATATCAAAAGGATATACAGTGGGGTCTGAAATTATTGACACCCTTGATAAAGATGAGCAATAATGACTGTAAAAAATAAAGAATTCAAATACAAGAAATGTAGAAATTATATTATTTTATACTAATACAATTACTCAGAGAAAGAGATGTTGTTTAACAAGTAATACATTTTTTATTGACACCTCAATAAACAAATATAACAAATAAACAAATATTATTATAAATATAGACATGCTAACCTCACACCATTATCTATAAATAACAGGGGAGGTTAGCATGTCTTGGGGGTATGATCTTTGACCCTCTGTAATTTCTCACTCATCATTATTCACAATTCATTCAGGAATATCTGTAATTATCCATATTAATTTGTGTTTAGAAACATTATATTCCTATTTACAATAAAAGTGACTCCAAAATACATTATTTATAATGAATTTCTATTGGACACAAAATAATCTGAAACGCAACCAAAACAAAAATCAAATTCCTCCAAAAAGTTTGTAGAGTTTGTTGACTACTTTAGTTATAAGAATCTTTAAGGGTGTCAATAATTTTGACCACTACCCTTTTGAAAAAAAAAACGATTTATCTGAACAATTGTATTAGCTCAAAATAATATTAATTTTTTGCATACAATATACCTCAGTATTTGAAGTATTTATTTTCAAACATTTTCAGCCCCCACTGTATATAGAGATGGCTTCGATATCAAAGAGGAGCAAGGCAATCGTAATGTCCACTTTAAGTTTGGCACATATGGTTTAGTTCGAACTGATCCATAGTAGTGAAATACTGTACTGAGGAATGCATATGTTGAATGAGGACGGACTTTTGAAGTTTTTGAGCAACGAATATTTTTTTCTTCTCTTAAACCCATAATACTGTCAATTCAATTACTGGCTTCCTGTAAAGTTCTTAGAAAATTCTGAGGAGAGACAACTGATCGATGGCATGTGGACCTTCTATCAGAACATGTAAGCATTGCGTAATGTAGTCCCCGTTGAAAATGAGTCCGAGAATATACTCTTCACCAAACTTCTCACCTTAAAAGTTCGCTCACCCCATTCCCCCTACCCATCCCTCCTACCGCTGCTGCTCCATCCCTCCTCTGGAGCCCATGGGACACAAGCAGACATCTGGGACCCATTTCCCCCTGTAGAGCAGGACATCCTGTGGGGTATCGACTTAGAGGGGGTGGGTGGAGAGTGAGGGTGCATGGCGGTGAAGGATGGGGGTGGTGAACAGAGGGGGAACGGTGATGTATATAGATATAGAGTATAAGTAGTGATGAGGGGTTGAGGGGTTTGAAGCTGGGAGAGAAGTAGGTCTGGGGCACTTTTATTCACTTCAACAGCCAGCAAAATAGATTTTTCCTCCACTTTTCTTTTTGATGGCTAATGAAATGAAATCAATGTATTCTTATGGCAAATCTGGTCCTTTGAAAACACACACACACACACAGTTTGTCGCTGTGCCACGTGTGTGTGTGTGGACAGAGCAAGGCAGCACCGGAAAGTATTTTTCTGTTGAGGCAGCGGGGGTTTTTCTCCACTTCTGCGTGCTAACCTGTGTTATTCCAGTTTGCCTGAGACTTATCTCCCTATATTAGGCTATAATTTATAATAATATTTAGCACTTAAGCTTCCCTTAAATGTCCCTGCTTTCATGTGTAATTTAGCCAATATCCTGCGCTGGCTCTGATTACAGTGTTTAAGTCCCAGGGTCCATCCATGGCACATTACAAACAGTCCCGGCGGAGTTCACAGCCAAGCAGAACTATATAGAGCACGTTAGGCTAGGCTAGGTGAGCATAGCTCACTCCAAATCACAGCCAAGCAGAACTATGTAGTGGAAGCTAGCCTTAGCTAGATTAGCATTGCTAACTCCTTTCACACTTGTCACAAAATGACCGTAGACTGAACAAGTGCCCTATCACTACTTGACGTACAGCACATTAAGCCAGCTAGCATTGCACATTGGTATTAATATGCAGAAAATCTAGATTTAGAACAAGGTTTACGCAGGTTTCTATCTTAACGGTGTGACAAAACCAAAACCGTGCTTCTACACCTGCATTGCTTGCTGTTTGGGGTTTTAGGCTGGGTTTCTGTACAACACTTCAAGATATTAGCTGATGTACGAAGGGCTATATAAAATAAACTTGATTTGATTTGCTGGGCCCTTCTAAGAAATGTCCCATCATCTGATAGATGGGAATGTCTCTGGATGGTGCATCCAACTGAGGTAACCTTAGATCACAGACATTACAGTGGAGGGGGTGATTGGATAGTGATCTATTGCTACCCCTCAAGGACTCGGAATGCATCGATGAGTGAGTGGGTGGATCACACTGCACCAACTGGGCATGAGGAGAATTCATTTCAATCCGAACACATCAAACGCATTAGAGTGAACCCAGAAGATGTCTCTGACCAGGCCCTGTGTATCACCGTTCGTAGAACAGAGCAATTGCATTAGAAATATCAACGTAACTCTGTAGCTAGCTTCAAAGCGCAATACTTTAAAGTTAAATCAAAGCCCCTTTTCCATTAGATTAGATTACCTTATGAAAGTTATGTTCGGCTACATTTTCTGGTACTGGTTCTCCCTATGAAGCCACTTCAAACGCCTGCCCCTGCCATGGCATATCCCTTTGTGTTCAAAACGGCAAAAATGTGTCTCCTAAAATGTTTCAGATGCAAGGTTCTGTGGTCCACGGGCGAAGCAACACAGAAAACAAAAGAGTCGGAGAGGCAAACATTGATTGAACCTGAAGGTCGGCCATCCTACTGTACTGCTGCCAAGTGAAGGGGTTAATCACCTGATGTTACTTATAAAGAAAGGGGGGGAGAGAGAGAGAGAGAGGAGAGAGGAGAGAGGGAGAGAGAAAGAGAGGAAGAAGAAAGAGAGTGGGGAAAAGGGAAAAGAAGCCAAAGGTCCAGAGACATATGTTTCAGTTTGTAAATAAAACAGTAAATTGCAATGGATATTGCTTAAATATCTGTGGGCTTTGTACTGCGTTTTGCGGAAGTTCCTCGGAAATCATTCCGAAACTGCCTTCTCCAAAATGCCAAAGCGCCTTTTTAATGTCAAAGTAGCCATCTGGTTCTCTACTAAATCAAGATGTTCGCTTTTCATTCACGTATTTTTTTGTTGTAATACTTTCTTTTTTATAAATACTCCTGAACCAAAGTATGTTTGAGGCTGAATGGGTATTTTCCTAATAGCCATTTTTTCCTGTATGCAAAGTGCAACAATGGATATCGATGTCACACAGATGTCAGGCCTACTTTAAATACAGATAAACTTCAAAATGTGTTCACCTTATATAGAAGGCAGTATATACTGTACCTATGGTATCATGTGGATATGGCCTTATAAATGCTATTCGACCTCCTATATACATGTTACCATATGATGAAGTTGTAAGAACAAGAAAAGGTGAACAGGTAAAGCCTACTGTGACTGTCCCCTCTGAACTGTACTATAACGAAGAGTTAATCACTTAACTTTATGCATAGGTCATATGCGGCGCATCAATATTTTAGGTGCAATTGCTGTTTGGCATTTACCAATATATATTAAGTATGTCTGACAAAATGAATATATAATTTGAATATATAAAATCAAAAAATATAAAAAAATCAGATTATTAAAAATGATTTTAATACATTTGATTAAGATGCGTAGTGTGAAAAGATACGCAAAGGTTTTACTTTTACCTTTGGTTATTTTTTCCCAACAGGAAATTTGAAATATTCCTGCATTTTTCAAGTTTCCTCTTCTTTTTTCAGTTTCATTATTTCTGCCAGTGAAGTCTTAGATGACTTCCTTCCTTGATTTTGCTGGAAAGGAGTCCCCCTCCTCCCCTTTACATCCCACACAAAGACACACACATTTTACTGCCTACAGTATAAACTTAATAGGACGGTCTTTTGGTCCAACCCCTTCAACTTGTTCAATGGAAAGTAATGAGGATTGTTTTTCAGTGTCTTAATGTAAAATGTTATAACAAGCAAGATTATATATTTTTTTAAATGTTGCTATGGCTACTTAACCACAACATTGCAATTACCTTTATACAACGTGACTCTGAGGGCTTGCAAACAAACCAATGTAATGCAATAAATACATAAGTACCAACAAGAATGCTGTTAAAACAAAAGAGTAGAATGAGGGAAATAGGATGAGGGCAGCAAAATGGTCTCTTATAAAGGATCAAAGTTGAAGATACTTCATTAAATAATTGGTAGAGCTCTGTGCTAGCTTCACTCACACTGCTTTCCTATTATGGTAATCTCATGTAAAAAAAAAAAAACGATATTAAAAAAGCTATTGGCAATCTATCAGCGTTTGCATCTGTTGCGTCAATCACCTCAACAGAAGTAACCAACATGTCATTTACATATTTTTCATATGAACTTCAAAGTCCCTTTTATCATACACATGTCTAAACCAAATCATACACCAAAACTCCTTGCATCCTCCCACCTCCCCTTTGAGTGGGCAAAATAAAAATGTGGATGGATTTGAATAATTGCCTAACTTCAAAGCGCAGGTTATTGCCCGAGCGTTTACTGTTGCCTGCAGTGCTGTAGGGTGTTTCTTTTATAATGTGGGCTGAGTGAGTTGGAAAATGGCTGCCTCCTTCTCAGTGTAAATCCCACTCTATTGCCGAGGTCTGTTTCTACACGGCTGACCTGGCTAAATAAAAACAACAATGTTTCCTTCCCTCAAAAAAACACACTGGGCTCCCCAGACACTCGAACCCTCGTCCCCTCATAGAATCCATCTGAGAAACATTCCCATGGTAACTATACTACAACCACCAAAATACACACAGGTGCTAAATTTGGGGTTTGTAGGTGGTAGAATTAAATACATTTTTATTAGACCATAATATGAGTGACACTTTACTTTTACTTTAGCACTGGGTAACAGCCTGCAGGTATATAACATCTTGCATGTATAATGCTTTATAACTTGTTATAACCATGTATTAGCCTTTATAATGTCATTTAATAAGGTTTGTCCATGAGAAGTCCTATAATGCATCTGATTTACACTAAATATACAAAGGAATGTGGACACCCCTTCAAATAAGTGGATTTGGCTATTTCAGCCACACCCGTTGCTGACAGGTGTATAAAGTTTAGCACAGAGCCATGCAATCTCCATAGACTATCATTGGCAGTAGAATGGCCTTACTGAAGAGCTCGGTGACTTTAAACGTGGCACCGTCATAGGATGCTATCTTTCCAACAAGTAAGTCTGTCAGATTTCTGCCCTGAGCTGCCCCACTCAACTGTAAGCTCTGTTATTGTGAAGTGGAAAGATCTAGGAGCAACAAGGGCTCAGCCGCGAAGTGAAGTGGTAGGCCACACAAGCTCACAGAACGGGACCGCTGAGTGCTGAAGCGCATAAAAATCATCTGTGCTCGGTTGCAACACTCACTACCGAGTTCCAAACTGCCATTGGAAGCAACATCAGCACAATAACTGTTCGTCGACAGCGTAATGAAATGGGTTTCCATGGCCGAGCAGCCTAACATCACCATGCGCAATGCCAAGCGTCGGCTGGAGTGGTGTAAAGCTCGCCGCCATTGGACTCTGGAAACACATTCTCTGGAGTGATGAATCACACTTCACCATCTGGCAGTCTAACAAACAAATCTGGGTTTGGCAGATGCTAGGAGATCGCTAACTGCCCGAATGCATAGTGCCAACTGTAAAGTTTGGTGGAGGAGGGAAAATTGTCTGGGGCTGTTTTTCATGGTTCGGGCTAGGCCCCTTAGTTCCAGTGAAGGGAAATCTTAATGCTAAAGCATACAATGATATTCTAGATGATTCTGTGCTTCCTACTTTGTGTTTGTCGAGATCGGTGTGGAAGAACTTGACTGGCCTGCACAGAGCCCTGACCTCAACACCGTCAAACACCTTTGGGGTGAATTGGAACGCTGACTGCAAGCCAGGCCTAAATCGGCCAACATCAGTGCCCGGCCTCCCTAATGCTCGTGGCTGAATGGAAGCAAGTCCCTGCAGCAATGTTCCAACATCGAGGTGGAAAGCCTTCCCAGAAGAGTGGAGGGTGTTATAGCAGCAAAATATTAAATGCCCATGATTTTGGAATGAGATGTTCGACGAACAGGTGTCCATACCCTTAATGTCATGTATAAACATTAAGGTGATAGAACCCAACCCCCCCCTTCAATTCAACCCCTTCCCTGGGTGCGCCACAGCATCATTGCAATCACTTCCTCCTCCACAATGTAGTTAAGCCTTTCCATCAAAGCATTATGTCTACTAGTAAAACAAATTCAAAAGAACTATAAAAATCTAATTAGTCTATGGCCACTATGCCCAAGGCCTAGTACAGACGCCGGGTTGTACAAACGATGTACAACACAAAGTTACAACTGTTGTGTATGAATTTGGACGAGATGTACTACACCACCAGTGTAATGCACACGGCTGTCATAAAATTAGATTTTATTAACATGGCTCTCGCACAGACATACCTGTGCAACAGACATACATTCCTACATACACGCAAGTGGATATACACAATGTCGTGTTTCTTTATATCACAATATGATACATGTGGCAGCACACAGAGAAGCGGACAGACGTAAAAGGGAAAAGAGGCAGAGCACAATCAAATTCATCTCCAGAAGCAGCAGTATGACGATCGATAGCGTTTGCGAGCGAAGGCACAGCAACGACACAAATTCCACAAAAGGAACTCCCTCGTTTGAACGTTCTCCATTCAAATAAGACGAGGCAGTTGGGTTTCCATTGGCAACTGTTGTTGTGAAAAAGCAGTTGTTCCAACATTCTGTGATGGTAGTGCAATCCTTCTTCATATGATCTTTTTGAAAAACTATTTTGTGGGGATGTTTTGAAATAGTGTCGAACACCGACAGGTATAACGCTGTAAGACATTATACAAGTCTCATTTCCAAAGCATTATAACTATCATAATAAATAGTGTGGAGACATTATACTCTAAAGGTAGTTGCTTCATCACATACACACGGACTCCAGGTGACAGCAGGTTTCTGTGGACTAAAAGTTCACACATGGATAACACCGATCAAAACAGTCATCCTAAAAAAAAAAGACCACTAGGATTAACCCCAAACAGGCCTGTGACGTGTCCTTTTGTTGTGTATAATGTATGTATTATATGATGTGTGCAGATAAACTTTGCTCTGTTTTCTAAATGAGTGGGATGTTTTACCAACAGCCGCAACATTTGATCGACTGACTCCCCCTTGTGGCAAGAGAATGGAAATGAATTCTCTATCATAACCACATCAATTACATATCTTGTTAAGAATATGTTCCGAGGTATATAAGCACAGGAAGATGTACAGCAGGGTTGTTATTAAACTCATTCCACGAATGGCCTAGTGTCTGCAGGTTTTGGGCTTTTCCTTTCAATTAAAAACAGAGGCAACCAGGTGAAAGGAGTTTTTTTTACTAAGTAGTGATCTTCAATCAATCAAATACAAGGGAGGAACGAAAACCCGCTGACACTAGGCCCTCCGTGGAATGACTTTAACACGTGATGTACACAATTAACAAGGATTACCTACAAAGTCATCAAAAAGAAGATTCAAATCTCAAAAAGAGAAATATTGACTCTAAAAACATGTGTTGAAGACATACAAGAGGAGCACAGACAGTGTCACATACATACGCATAGGAACAGTAAGGCATAACATAGGGATGAACTTGTGGATAGACTGGCCTAGCAGGGGTTGAGCATACCCTGTTTACAGATACAGAAAGAGAGGGGGGGGGATGATCTAACCGTGAAGGTGCGGGCATGGACGGAGGTCCAGGTACTAAATCTCCCATTAACACAGACAACACACAGGTTGCGTTCCGATTCACTACCCTTCTCCCCAAAGTGTGTACTCGTTCACTCCCCCTCGTGGATGTATAAGCAAGCGATTGGTGGAAGACATCTGGTGTGTTTGCAGCTACCCCCACGCCTTTCAGATCAACCCTCATTCCATCACTCGTCCTCGTCATGACTACTTGGCTTCACCAACCCCTCAAATCTTCACTCCCTCCCTTCTCCCCTAGTTAGCACCCTCAGGTTAGTAGCCCTGCTAATTAGTCTTCCATAGACCTCCATTGGGTGGGGTGGGGGGCTGTTCAAGGGCCCTCATCAAAAGTCACTGAGGATGCTGACGTCTGCAAACTCCTTGCGGTAGCGGTGGGAATAGAGGGCCAGCAGGAAGGACCACTTTAGAGTCATGAAGCTCCACACGGCCGAAAGAAACAGGCTCCTCGGGTCAGTCATGGCTGGGAACCACAGAGATACGACAGACATTAGAGACTCAGAGAAAAAGCCATGGTTGGCACACTGTTACACAATTCATTGAGTCAGGTGCTTCTCAATGAAGGTTCCTGTAGGAAAAGTGACCAAAGCTTCAGGCTCAGAGCATACACAAGGGTAAGGATCTCACATTGAATAACCCCATGGAGTCATGTGATGCCAGAGCAAACAAACTCTGGCAAGCAGTCATTTTGTGTGGAAATAGATTTCATCATGTGGACGTGCCCAAAGGGATTAAGACATGCAATACTAAAAATGACTAAATACATCCTAATGCACAACAAGAAAAAGTACAATGGATGAAACAGAGGACGGGAAGGGAAGCAAATGGGGGAGAGACGTAACCATTTGCAAATGAACAGAGCAAGTGAAGGGGAGAGGAGGAGAAGCAAATTAGGATGAAAGGAGGAGTGAATGAATGAATGAATGAATGAGAGAAAGGGGGAGGCGTATGTGAAACTCACACTCTTTGTTGGTAATGGCAAGGGAGAGGAAGGTGATGAAAGCCACCACGGCCAGCAGGGAGAAGACGACTCCGATGAAGAGAAAGAATTTGAGGCCCTTCAGCCAGGTGCGCCAGTAGTCCTGCAGGTACATGATGTGGGTGATGAGGGCCCAGAGCGCCAGCACACCTGAGGGAGAAAGACACAAGCACACACATTCGCAGTCAGGGGCTGGCCGTCCACAATCCCTACACTAAGTCAATTACTGACACGAGACAAGCACGTGTAACTATCGCAGGTATTTGCATAGCATAGAATTGAACTGTATTTGAAAAAGCATTGGGAGGATGAGGGGTTCTCTCAAGTCAAGAGATGCCTTTGCTTGTCTAACTACAATCTTGAGCTTTAGGTCTTGTTGGTGTAGACAATGTCAGTGTGTGGCTCAGTTGGTAGAGCATGGCTCTTGCAGTGCCAGGGTTGTGGGTTCGATTCCCACGGGGGACCAGTACGGGGGAAAAAAGTATGAAAATGTATGAACTCACTACTGTAAGTCGCTCTGGATACGAGCGTCTGCTAAATGACTCAAATGTCATGTACATTTTAGGGGTGAACAATGTAATATCTTGCTGTGTCATTGTCTCATATCACACTGTTCTGTCACTCACTCCTCCATGTTCCTCTTCTACTGTTTCATAACCACACACCACATTTGGGTCTGGACATAGCACTAGTGTATAGCACTATACTTCATGAATCCACTGCATCTTACACAATATTAGGCTAAAATGGTCTTCACTAGTCGGCCATGCTAGATAGGACAAGTGTCAATAAGTGTCAATGTCAAGGGCCGTATGGACAAAGATCCTAAATCATCACCTACTCCGACGCTCATTTTGAATATGGGCCCAGAACTAATGAGCAAGTAGCCTACATAAACTTTAGTTTTTTTCTTCAGGGTTGGTTGTTAAAACAGTGTTTGAGGTTGGAAAGTACCAAACTTGCTTCCTTTCAAGCATGGTCAGATAGTGAGTGGAGCTGAGCCACAGTTCCCCACCCTTCTACTGAAGTGTGCACTTGCACACATCCTGTCGTGAATCTAACAACGGTTGAAATTCCCTCTAGCCAATGCTTAGGGCTAAATCAATCCAATGCTTTTAAATTCATGACGGGAGTTTTTTGGGGAAGTGTAGAGAAACGGGATGCAGCCAAGCTAGTAAGTTCAATTGACCCTCATGAGTCATTTCTCGAGGGAATAGGCTTTATTCGGCTGTGTCAATCTGCCATGCTGACCCCACTCATTTCGCCATCTCATGGTCTCTAGAATCATATGACCAACCAAGCACATGCCACCAAAAACCCTAGCAAGAATTGCACCCTTATTGAATCTCTCTGTATTGGCACAGAGAGAACCACATGCTGTTATCACAACTCCACAAGAAAGATATGGATTTGGCCTCAATAAGAACATCAGTGACAGTGCACTTTATAAAAAGTCATTCTCATTCATGTTAAAAAAATAGCAAGACACAGGACCCATGCTCATGTCAGTGAAATTGACCGACAATACTAAATATGCAAATGTAGCTACTGTTCTGTTTGCCAATAGGCCTACAGCAGAGAGATGAGAGGAAAGTCACACAGATATCAGCTTGCTGACCTGAGAGGACAAAGTTCACAGCCATAAATGCACCACTTGTTACCTAGTGCAGTGGTTGACAAAAGGTTCCTTTTTTTGAAGGAACTCAGTCCAGCTTTCAATTTACTCTTGAAAGTTGTAATAGTAGAAAGCACAAGGCGCAATTAGGAAATTAGGTAGTGCATCATCAGTTATTGCATACCTTAGAGAGATATTTATAACTTGTCAGAAATGTCCAGATCAACTAGCCCATGTCAGCTAAAAATGAGCTGCACCCCATGACAAAAATGTGTTCCCCAATACTGGAAGGTGGGCCTGCATGAAAAAGTTTGGGAACCCCAGACCTAGTGGGCCATTATGTAACACATAAATAATACTTTAAAGTCACTTCATGCAAATACTAGGCCTAAGCAATTCAGTAACGTTCTAAAGTAACGTTTTTTTATATATATTTTTTTACATGGTTGTTAACTAGGCGTAGAGTAGATTATGTTCAATGCGCAAGACAAATATTACTTTATGGTAGGTTCAGGCTTCCGCTCAAGGCCAGCAAATTGTAATGGTGATGCTGAGAACTTCAAATGGGATGAGTAGCAGGACAAGCGTGCTAAATTAATCCGAGGAAGGTATTGTAGCGACCCGCACAGACAGCGCGTGTGGTAGGCTTAGCCATTGTTCTCCCTCTTACGTCTGGGCTTCACAAGAGAAGGTCACGGTTGGCTTGTGGGGTATCTTTCGTTTATTTGGCGTGGGCTACGGCCAAACAGTAGCCTGTGTAAAGTTGTGTTAATAAACCGTCAATTCGTAAACTCAACCCTCTGTCTGGACAATTGTTCCTTTATGATCTAGTCAGGTCATTACATTGGTGTCAGAAGTAAAAACGTTGATAAAAGTTAGCCAGCTAGCTAGCTGACTTCTGTGGCTAGCTCCCGTAGGTGAGAACGGGGGTTGAAAATGCTTCGAGGAAATCTGAAAGTGAAGGTGGAGGTAGGGGACAATTATGGCCAAGGAGGTGCGTGTGCATGGACGTCGGAGGATCGGGCTGAGGAGATCGCCAGGGCGTCGGAGCCCAGAGGCCGCTTGAGGGAGGACGTTAGAGTGATGGCGGCTGAAGCGGGCATGAGTCCTTCGTCGACTGTGCTTCGCGCGGATTCTAGTGGGCGGACCGAAGGGGTAACGTCGACGCGGCGGGACGAGGAATCTGGGGCTCAGGATGTAAACAAACATGGCGGCGCCCAGTTCCCGGCTGTGTCCGTATCTGTTAAGACCCCGAAGTATTCCGGTAAGGCTGATTGGGAAGCTTTTCATGCTCAGTTTGAACTGTTCGCTCATTTTAAGGGGTGGTCGAATGAAGATAGGGCACTGCAGTTGGCTTTATGCCTCACGGATGAAGCTCTGGCCTGTTTGATATTGATTAGCCCCGAGGACAGACATGATTATGGTGCTTTAGTGGGAGCACTGAGGGGCTATGGACAGTGTGTACAGCCCGGGCTACTGCGCTCCGAACTGAGTAATAGACGCAGGCAGCCTGGAGAGCCTCTACAGGTGCTAGCTAATGACATTGAGATTATCTCTCGGCAGGCATATGCTCACATGCCCCCCTCCGTGCAGAGCGAGCTAGCACGGGACCAGTTCATACAGGCGTTCTCTCCTACGGAGCTGCGCATACAGACCCAGCTGGCTCATCCTGAGTCATTGCAGATAGACTTGGAGATGGCTTTGGAGAGGGAGCTGGTGTGGGCTGGGGTATCAGCTGGGGCTTTGGTGGGGGTGCAGGGAGACAGACCCTCTGTGCGAGCTGGGGGGCAGAGCAGCCCGGGGGCCGGAAAAGCCTGCATGGGTGGCTGAAATGACAGAACTCATTTGTGCTGTGTCGATACAGGCGGCACGAAACACACGCCCTGGTCCCAGGGTCTGCTGGGGTTGTGGCCAACCAGGCCATCTGCGCCGAGATTGCCCCATGTCCACCAGAGCTCAGGGAAACGGCTCGGGGTCCGCATAGACCGGGCAGTGCGGATCCCTGGCTTTCTATCCCAAACACCATCTTCTTCAGGAGGAGTCCACCGGCACAGACGGGGAAGCAAGGCTCCACTTCCCCCAGAAGCAGACGAGGGCAAGCTGATGGAGCCTGTTGTGGTGGGCCGGACCTGTGTTGGGGACTTTTGTCATATCCCTGTGGAGGGGGTGCCCTGCTCTGCCCTGCTGGACACTGGGTCCACAGTAACCCTGGTGATGCAAGATATTGTGCCAGGTTGGACTCAGCTCCGCACAGTCACAGGTGAGCTGACACCCATGAAAGGGAAGGGAATAATGACTCTAACAGTAGGGGGCAGGTCTGTGCAGGACCCTTGTATACTGAGGTTGGACTTTCTTAGGAGCACAGGCTGCCAGTTAGACCTAAATGGGGGCACACTGAGCTTCCAGGGAGGGCCGGCAGTCACCATGGCCCCCCCTAATGTCACATTCACTCAACCCAACAAACCCTTTACTCCAACAGTTAAAGCAGCAGAGACTCATGGCTGCCCCCCCTCCCCCACATCTGTGTGTGACTTTTCCCCAGCCCCCCTGTCACCTACGGCTGTGTGTTACATTCCCCCAGCTACCTCCACGACAAAGCACTCTGTGAGCCCGGGCCGCACCCCCCCCCAGCCCAGCTACCCCAGATGGGAGAGGACACTGTCTGCAGTGAGGGAGATATGGGGGAGGAACTGTGTTGGTCTTGACCCCGAGCAGCAGGAACGGTTGTGGCAGTTGCTGTTTGAATTCAGACAGCTTTGCGCTGAGTGAGGAAGAGGCGGGTCAGACTCATCTGGTGCAGCATGAGATCGACACAGGCGATGCTCGACCCATCAAGAAGCATCCCCGCCGTATCCCGCTGGCACGCCAGGAGGTGGCAGACAAGGCTGTGTTGGAGATGCAGCGGGTGGACTTCATCGAGCCCTCAGACAGCCCCTGGGCGGCGCCAGTCGTCATGGTTCCGAAGAAGGGGGCAAGCTGAGATTCTGTGCGGACTACAGGCGGCTGAATGAGGTAACCAGGAATAACTCATTCCCATACCACGTATCGATGAGTCGCTGGACCTGGTTAGGGGGTCCTCCTGGTTCTCCTCACTAAACCTCCACAGTGGCTACTGGCAGGTGCCCCTCTCCCCAGAGGCCAGGGCCAAAACTGCATTCTCCACTAACAGAGGACACTGGCAGTTCAAGGTCCTGTGCTTTGACCAGTGCAACGCTCCAGCTACTTTGAGCGTTTGATGGACAGGGTGCTGGATGGCATCCCCCGACAGCAGTGTCTGGTATACCTCGATGACATCCTGGTCCATGGCAGCTCCTTCCAGTCAGCCCTGGTGGCGCTACGGCGTGTGCTGGAGTGGGTGGCTGCCGCAGGTCTGAAGCTCCACCCCGAGAAGTGCCACTTCATGAGCAGAAAGGAGTCCTTCTTGGGCCACTGAGTGGGGAAGGAGGGGATCAGCACCATGGAGGACAAGGTGGGGGCTGTCCGAGACTGGCCCACCCCCACCGACAGCTGAAGAGCTTCCTGGGCCTGGCCTCGTACTACAGGAGGTTTGTACGGGGCTTCTCAAGCGTCGCTGCTCCCCTGAACCGCCTGCTGCCGAAGGACAAGGCTTTCACTTGGACAGTGGAGTGTGAGGAGGCCTTCAACACCCTCAAACGTGCACTGATCGAGGCCCCCGTGCTCGCCCCCCCCCCCTGACCTCACCTTGCCCTTTATCCTGGATACAGACGTGAGCAATGTGGGCATGGGTGGGGTGCTGGCCCAGGTGGGGCCAGAGGGGGAGAGAGTGGTGGCGTACTTCAGCAAAACATTTGACAAACATGAGCGCTGCTACTGTGTCATCCGGCGGGAGCTCTTGGCTGTTGTGGTTTCCGTCAAACACTTCAAGTACTACCTGGGTGGTCTGCCCTTTACTGCAAGGACTGACCACTCTGCTCTCCAGTGGCTCATGTCTTTCAGAGAGCCAGAGGGGCAGGTGGCACGCTGGTTGGAGGTGCTTCAGCCGTATGACTTCTCAGTGGTGCACAGGGCAGGGGCACGCCACACCAACGCTGAGTCCCGTCGGCCTTGTACTGCAGACGGCTACCGCCACTGTGAGCGGAGAGAGGGAGGGGAGAGAGAGCTGTGTGCAGAGGGGGTCTGTGCCACAGTGTGTCGGGCGAGCGGGCCTGTCTGCTGTGAGCTGCAGAGTGTCGACGTGGCTGAATGGGGGCAGCAGCAGGGACGGGACACAGACCTACAGCCAGTGCTACAGTGGGTAGAGGCGCAGGTGAGGCCACCATGGGAAGCGGTGACAGCGCTCTCACTCGCGACCAAACGGTTGTGGTCAAAGTTTGAGCGACTGCGGCTGGCTGATGGCGTGCTACAGCGGGCATGGAAGGAGTCAGCTACGGGAGACGAGAGGTGGCAGGTGGTGGTCCCAAAAGCATTGCGGGAGGCTGTGCTCCAGAGTACTCATGGGGGGGTGGGGACTGGACACTTTGGGGTCACAAAAACACTGCGCCGCCTTCGTCAGGGCTTTTACTTAGAGCAGCACAAGAGGGATGTGGAAGACTTTTGACACCGCTGTGACAACTGCACAGCGATAAAGGGCCCCCCAGGCCGCTCTCATGCTCAGCTCCAACAGTTCCCAGTGGGGGCTCCCATGGAGAGGGTGGGAGTGGATGTAGTTGGGCCGTTCCCCACCACAGAGAGTGGAAACCGCTGGGTTTCCCGAGGCCTATGCTCTGCCTGACCAGGAGTCAGAGACCATCGTCGACGCCCTGACAGCAGGGATGTTCAGCAGGTTTGGAGCTGCGGAGTCCTTCCACAGCGACCAAGGCAGAAACTTTGAGTCCTGTGTGTTCGCCACCATGTGTGAGAGGCTGGGTATGCACAAGACCCGCACTACTCCTCTCCATCCTCAAAGTGATGGCCTTGTGGAGCGCTTCAACAAAACGCTTGGACAGCAGCTGGCCATCGTCTCTGCCAAACACCAGCGTGACTGGGACAAGCACCTGCCTATGGTCCTCATGGCATGCCGCTCCGCCGTCCAAGACTCCACCTCCTGCACGCCTGCCCTCCTCATGCTGGGGAGAGAGATCCGCACCCCTGCGGAGATGGCGTTTGGTCGGCCCCTGGATAGCCCTCATGTTCCCCCGGGGCCGGAGTATGCACGGAGACTCCAGGACCGCCTGGAGACAGCCCACACTTTCGCCAGAGAGCAGCTGGTGAATGCAGGTGTGAGGCAGAAAAGGAACTATGACATGCACACCCGGGAAAGGCACTTTGTGGCTGGGGAGCTGGTCTGGGTCTACAGCCCCCTAAGGAAAAAAGGCAGATGCTCCAAGTTGGACAGTCACTGTGTGGGACCCTGCAGCGTCCTGGAGAGGGTAGGGGAGGTTGTTTACCGGGTGCAGCTTCCTCCCAGGGGGAGAAAGGTGACACTGCACCGGGACAGGTTAGCCCCATACAGAGGGGCCTCTGCTCCCCGAACCCCAGGGACCCCCACAATTCCCCTCTCTGGCAATGACATTCTCCAGGCACCCACCCCCAGGTGCCGCAGACAAGGCTCCAGACAGCCCACTCCCCGGGTCTCCCTCCCTGTGTCACTGCGTGGTTCCCCAGAGCCACGGACTGTATTACCCGTTCCCGCTTCCTTGTCCCCCATATCCCTTCCTTCATCCCCTGGGTCTCAGAGGGGCAGCCCCCTGCCACGGATGGAGCCCCCTGTTTCACATCTGGACACTCCGCGACCATCACGGCCACGCAGGTTTGTTCCCTCAGGGATGAGGGACTTTGTGGTGGGGGAGCTGTGTAGCGACCCGCACAGACAGCGGTGTGTTATGTGGTAGGCTATTAGTGGGTTGTGTTGTACTTACCAGTGTTCGCGGGGTCCGACATGCCAATCAACCTGATATCTGCCAATCACGGGGATGCCTGGAATGTTCTGAAGCCGGGCATCCTGGTGGTTGGCGGAGTGGCGTGGAGGGGGGTTGGGCAGGGGGATGGAGCATTGGAAGTTAAGACCAGGTTTAGCCATTGTTCTCTCTCTTACGTCTGGGCTTCACAAGAGAAGGTCACGGTTGGCTTGTGGGGTATCTTTCGTTTATTTGGCGTGGGCTACGGCCAAACAGTAGCCTGTGTAAAGTTGGGTTAATAAACCGTCAATTCGTAAACTCAACCCTCTGTCTGGACAATTGTTCCTTTATGATCTAGTCAGGTCATTACAGTATCAAAAACTTTCAGTCCCATTAAGCAGCGTACGCAGAAATAACACACAGTTTGAGTTGACACCAGACTGTTTTTTGGCCAGTGTGGTTTAAGCATTAGGAAAATCCAGAATTCCAGGTTAACCAAGCTGGTAATATAAAATGCATAAAGCTGAAAATGCTTTGGAAAGACGAAAGTAGACCGTGCTGGATATACACCTATTTATTTTTTTACTGGGTAATAAAGTTATCCTAGATATTCATGGTATAAGACCTATGTAATGTTACTATAACTTTTGCCAAAGTTGCAACGTTAGCTACCGTTATAGAGATCATGGAGCCAGCGTGGTGTATAGCCATGTCGCTATACACAGTCCAACTTTTCTAGAATGCCTGGGGTAAAACGTTTAGGACTTTAGGTAGAACGTTTAGAAATTTGAAAAGGCAAATTAAAGTGTGGGCTTCTGACAATTTGTCACTCTAAAATCGTGTAACAGTACTGTAAGAGATGGGTAGCCTACAGTGGCAATGTTCAAATCATGCGAGTCCAATGGACAGGTAAATCCTTAAAATACTGCAGTGTATACTGTTACATATTGTCCACAAAATAAATAATTGTTTACATTCTTGCTAATACATGTCTTTACCTGATAATCCTCCCATTGCAGCTGTCCATGGTTGGTTGTACGCGATGTTCCACACGAGAAACGCTGAGAATCCCATAAGCATGCCAAAAGAGGCATACCCGATACTGATGTACGTCTTATTGAACCCCATTGGGGACAGGTGACACGCTACAAGTAGAATGGGGGGAAATAACGTCAACGTTTAAAAACAAGTGCCTTATTTTGAGAAACTCACCTCTGTACGACTCAAGCTAGCTAAACAGATGATTACAGTTCTCCTAGCAGCAGGATATTATGCTGCCAACACGATCGCGGACTGTTTCAAAATAAAAGTCCCCCTGCAAGACATGCTCAATTTTGGGAATATCTTATTTTTGCACTCTAGTGCAGTCAATGGTGTGTATTCATGGATGCCAAGGGAACCCAGGTTTGACCAATAAAAAAAATAACAATTATAAAATAATTTATCTTTCGTCTCTCTGTGTTTTCATAATTTTCCATCAATTCGCAAGTGGCTGAATCTCACTGGAGAAATCATCTGAGTGAGAGAAACAGCGCACCTCAGTATGACTCAGTATGTGTAGCCCATGTATCTGATACTGTCTGGAACAAAAGAGTATGACATGTTGCTGCTGTAGCGTTTGATTGATTGATGCCAGCAAGCATTTGGTCTTCCTTGATAAAATAATTATCCAATCAGCGTTGAACTGAGCTCAACTGTGGGTTGTCCTAGTGCAGCAAAATGTCCCCCAAGGGAGGCCAGTTTGGATTTGGCTTCACACCAATTAAATGACATCCTGAGAAATATGTCATAATTGTCAGAAAAACGTGTCTGTTTCTGGTTCGCTTGTGGTGATGCCTTGCAGTAGCTAGCTTGTTAAATCGGGATTTTCCTAAACCATGGATGGAGATGGGGATTTGGACTTGTTGTTTTGACTTAATTCTCTGTACAGGCCAATGTTTATGACGGCGATTCTGATCTAACCATAAATTAATATATTGTGCCACTGGCCTGAGACGATTAAAGTTCAATATGTAGCCTAGTAGGCTCACGTTAACTAGCTAGCTAACTAAGCTTTTTTTTCCCCATGCGAGGAAGTTAGGCTAGCAAGCATTTTTGATAGGTAGCCTATGAAAACAAAAATGAAAAGCGTATGGAGCCATAGACCGTTTTGCCAACAGGAAAGAGAGGAGGACGGCATTGGCGTTCAACTAGTCTACAAGTAGTCCCCAAAATGTGTTCTTTACTTGCATGCGCGCGCACGCAAGAAATAAGTACCATGGACAACTACATGATATTTAGCAACATTGATTGAACTAAATTGTTTTTGGTATCTTTAAGTTTGTTTTCAATGTATTAAACTAAGCATATATAGCTTTGTTGATTTGATGATGTTTAAGTGTTTAAGTTGAAATGGAGCTGGAATAGCCGAGACAGTGCTCCCGTTGTCTTTGTGCTGACTTGCGGTAGCTCCGTGGTTCTAAATCAGTCGGTGTTTAGTAAACTGTTGAAAACTTGCTTGACCATGCTGCATATAACTGTATGTTTACTGCAATATTTGCTTTGTGGACTTCACAGGACAGATGTTCCTCTCTGGTTTTGTGATGAAACAAATGTATGTGTAGTTGAATTTATTCCGCCACTGTGTGACTGTTGTCTATTTGTTGTCACTGCCTTATTGTATATCACAGTGGTGTATGAATTAATGGGTTATAGAGCAAACAACGCAAATATATGCATCATCAGTTCCTCTTGTCATGTTTGTCATTGCATACCTTAGAGAGCTATTTATAACTTGTCAGAAATGTCCTGATCAACTAGCCCATGTCAGCTAAAGTAATTTTAATTTTTTTTTGAATTAGCCCATAGATTTTGTTGTAATTTTTTTGTCACTCAAATATCACATGAATACACATTAGATATTGCAAACTATATGGAAATGCAAAAATAAATTGCTTTAAACTGCTAAATTGTCTTTGCACCCATAACAATTGTGTAGAATTGCAGGAAATAAGCTTTAAACCTACAAAATGCTCTCCACCAACAAGAGGGGTGTGAAGAGTTTGTGTTATGAACAGTGCTTGTGCCCATAGAAACAGACGTGGCGTGTGTGCACGGGTTGTTCCTCAATGCTGGAAGGGGGGCCACGAGTGAAAAAGTTTGGGAACCCCTATATTTAAGAAATACACTTTTAATAAAATACAAATATATGTTATTGGAATTACTCAATAGTCTACAAAACTTAAATTGGTTTATTGAGCTGGGCAACGGGTTTAATACAGAGTGCTGGTGACTCCTTACTCCACCCACTCCATTCACTGCAATGCAATACACTGTATATGGGATACTTTTTGGGTTGTAGAGAAAAACTTGACTACCTGTCTCATATAAACTGGGGTGAGAAATACTCAGTCGGGTCTCTACTAACCAAATATGTGTCGTTTTGGAGGGGGCTGTGTCATACATATCCAGCAGCACTTCGTTCTCCACCCCCTCCATAGCCCCCAATGCAATACACAGTAATAGACTTTGCCATTTAATTGTTGTCGCCATAATTTGCTTGTAGAGCGAAAAATGTTCTCAGCTAAAGTGAGGTGGGAAATACTCAGTTGGGTCTCTACTAACCAGGTATGGTTAGTTTTTGAGGGGGACGGTCAGGGCCCTAAGCAATTCAAGGCATTTTGGCATGTGGTGTAGAGAACATTTGGAAGTTTTCTCTTTTGAACGAGTTATCCAATGTCAATGTTTTAAAATTATGGCTTTTATTTTGAAGGTTTACCATAAATCATGTCATCATCCTTTGTGCTGCAGGCAGAACACTAGCTTGTGCATGCTAGTATAAAAACGTCTGAATGACAATACATTATTACAACAATTAAATGGCAAAGTTGAAACATATATAAAAGGCTACACGACACGAACAGTGTGTCCTATTTGTAAAATAAAAAAAACATTTGCTCAACAATGTTGTTATCTAATATTTCCAGCCAATGATGTGTCAAAGAAATCATCACACCAGATATAGGCAGTGTTGCCAACTCCTCAGTAAGGAAAGTAGCTATTGGCTCTCCTAAAAGTCGCTAACTGACGTAACCACCTAATTTGCATAATTGGTCATGTGAATGTAATTGTGATGGACGCTGTAGGAGAGATAAATAATGTCGTGGGAGAGGCAAAAAGTGAGTAAAAATCACCCTAAATATGTTTAGAACTACAAATGAACTTTCTTCTGTTTCGTCTTATTTTTTTGATGTCACAATTCCAACCCTCCTCTTTTATCCGGGCTTGGGACCAGCACAAGTTACCCAAAATAGACGCTCTGGCGGAGTTACTTCGTTTTTTATTTTATTTTTTATTTTTATTTTTTGTTTCGTTTTCTTAATTTGGTTTGGTTTTTAACCTTATTGTCCACTTAAGAGCCTACAACAAGTCACAGTAAAACATGAACATTTTTAAACATAACATTTAAATAAAAATGTTTGTATACAATCTACATTAACAATCTAAATGGACCAAAAAGAGACAATAGAAAAGACTGTCAATGGCAATGTGAGAAAATGGAATCATGAGAAACAGCGCCTACTGTGGTCTTGGAAGACTTCTGTGATATTCTTGCAAAGCAGCAGGCAAAATATATAACATTTTCACATCAACAAATAGGGGAGGACCATCCTCCTCAGTGAATTTCAGAAAAATTTAAATAGTGAGACACTAAAAAAGTTCTTATTTTTTAGATAAAGTGACTATATATATTCACGTCACCAAATAATTGATTTAAACACATTGTTTTGCAGTGAAGGATCTACAGTAGCATCACCAGCACTCTGTAGGGTAGCACCATGGTGTAGCTGGACGACAGCTAGTTTGTGTCCTTCTGTTGGTACATTGACTTCAATACAAAACCTAGGAGGCTCGTTAGGGTTGAATATTTTCCTGGTATTTTACAAATGTTCCATCTTGAGAATAAATCACTTTTCTCCCAGGTAACCCGATATTTCCCGCCAAAACCGTAAGTGTCATTCAAAAGCATTATAAAGCATATAAATAGGCCTATGTCATTATTTGATTAGAGCTTTGATTGAATATGCAAGCCTGATGCTACCTGAGCCTGATGAGCCATACATTAAATACATTTTATGAGCCCTACATTAAAAACATTTAATGAGCCCAAGCCCCAAAAAGCCCAGAGGATTGTGCCTTTAGCACATGAGATAACACATGAGGCTACTGCCATTATGCAGAACATAAAAACATTAAAGCCCATAGACGTAGCTAGCTATATGCCCTCTTCGCTAAATACATAAAATGAGCTCTAGTAGGCTAATATTTTTGAGTATGAACTGTATTACTGTATTATATTGTATTATACGGACTGGAATTCCAAACATCGTTCAAACCACGATTAAGCAGGGAGAGAACATGCGATTCTGGTGCAGCACTTGGCCTACAAAGTTACAAGTATAGGCTAGCGAATTTGATTTTAATTTAGAAATGTAATAGGACCTATTTGTATAATTAGTAGGCTGACACATATACCTTTCATAATATTTCCCCTAATGTTATTAGCCTACCTCCTCTTTCTCTCTCTATTGTTGCTTCATTCCTTCCTCGCTTTCAACAGGTAAATGAATTAAGTTTTTGTTGTCCTTATCTTCATCATTCTAATGACGTCCTTGAATAATATAGGAATATAATTGGATGCAGAAGGCTTTCACTTCTCTTCACGAAGATTGGTTATGGGTCTGAGTAAATAATTGCTATAGTCTACCGCCATTGTGCGTTCGCTATTCTTTCAAACTACCGAGTTCTATTGGCTACTGTATTTAACATTTAGCTTGCGTCCTTCTTTGAATAGTCTATTTAAGCAATAAGGCACCTTGTGGGTGTAGTATATGGCCAATATACCACGGCTAAGGGCTGTTCTTATGCACAACACAATGCGAAGTGCCTAGATACAGCCCTTAGCCGTGGTATATTGGCCATATACCACAAACCCCTGAGGTGCCTTATTGCTATTATAAACTGGTTACCAATGTAATTAGAGCAGTAAAAATAAATGTTTTGATATACCCGTGTTATACGGTCTCATATACCACCGTTTTCAGCCAATCAGCAGTCAGGGCTCGAACCACCCAGTTTATAATGGTAAATTAGACGCGCATTCTGTCTTTATATTACTGTAGCATAGGCTATTCTGTAGCAAATGTAGGCCTACCTGTCACAAGAAAACATTTACCATGATGAGAAGATAGGTCTACATGCATTGTGAACTGCACTCCATACTGAGATGGGCTGTCTGTCCCCACCCTGAGCGTTGATTCATCATGCAGAGGCTGTAGAGCAGCCAGATTTAGACATCACCATATAATTTAACAGTTCCATTTCACGCCATGCTGTTCATATAAATAATTTATTAAAATTGACTGGTTTCTCGCAGTTATTTATCCCGGGAAAAGGGAGTGGTTTTAGGCGGTAAATCTCGGTAACTGGGTCCCGCCATTCTACCCTAATTCACACCCCTGAGTCAATACTTTGTAGAAGCACCTTTGGCAGCAATTACAACTGTGAATCTTTCTGGGTAAGTCTCTAAGAGCGTTCAACACCTTGATTGTGCAACATTTGCCTATTATTCATTTAAAAAATCTCAAAGCTCTGTCAAATTGGTTGTCGATCATTTTCAGGTCTTGCCACATTTTCAAGCAGACGTAAGTCAAAACTGTAACTCAGCTACTCAGGAACATCACCCAGTCCTTAACGATTACAAGCATACACTTAACATGATGCAGCCACCACTATGTTTGAAAATATGGAGAGTGGTACTCAATAATGTGTTGGATTTGCCCCAAACATAACATTTTGTATTTTTGCTGTACTACGTTATTGCCTTGTTGCAAACGCGATGCATGTTTTGGAATATTTTTTATTGTGTACAGGCTTTCTTCTTTTCACTCTGTCAATTAGGTTAGTATTGTGGAGTAACTACAATGTTGTTGATCCATCCTCAGTTTTATCCTATCACAGCCATTAAACTAGTTAAATAAAGGTTAATAAAAAAAACTATGTAACTGCATTGGCCTCATGATGAAATCCCTGAGCGGTTTCCTTCCTCTCCGGCAACTGAGTTAGGAAGGATGCCTGTATCTTTGTAGTGACTGGGTGTATTTATACACCATCCAAAGTGTAATTAATAAGCTCACCATGCTGAAAGGGATATTGAATGTCAGGTTCTTTTTTTTTTTACCTGTACCAATAGGTGTCCTTCTTTGCCAGGCATTGAAAAACCTCCCTGGTTGAATCTGTGTTTGAAATTCACTGCTCGACTGAGGGACATTACAGACAATTGTATGTGTAGGGTACACACATACCTGGCTAAATAAAGGTGAAATAACATTTTTTTATAAACAGATCCGGTAGTCATTCAAAAATCATGTTAAACACTATTAGTGAGTCCATGCAACTTATTATGTTGCAATGATTTCAAGTCTGAATGTAGGCACCAGCCTCACTGTGTTAGTGATGGCTGTTTAACAGTCTGATGGCCTTGAGATAGAAGTTATTTTTCAGTCTCTCGGTCCCAGCTTTGATGCACCTGTACTGACCTCGCCTTCTGGATGGTAGCGGGGTGGACAGGCAGTGGCTCGGGTGGTTGTTGTTCTTGATGATCTTTTGACCTTCCTGTAACATCAGGTGCTGTAGGTGTCCTAGAGGGCAGGTAGTTTGCCCCCAGTGATGCATTATGCAGACCTCACCACCCTCTGGAGAGCCCTGTGGTTATGGGCGGTGCAGTTGGACAGGCGGTGATGCAGCACGACAGAATGCTCTCAATTGTGCTTCTGTAAACGTTTGTGAGAGTTTTAGGTGACAAGCCAAATTTCTTCAGCCTCCTGAGGTTGAAAATGCCCTGTTGTGTCTTCACCACATTGTCTGTGTTCATGGACCATTTCAGTTTGTTGGTAATATGTACACCGAGGAATTTAAAACTTTTCACCTTCTCCAATGCTGTCCCGTCGATGTGGATAGGGGGGTGCTCCATTTGCTGTTTCCTGAAGTCCACGATCATCTCTTTGATTTTGCTGACATTGAGTGAGATTCTTTTCCTGACACCACACTCCAAGGGCCCTCACCTCCTCCCTGTAGGCTGTCTCGTCGTTGTTGGTAATCAAGCCTACCACTGTAGTGTCGTCTGCAAACTTGGTGATTTGAGTTGGAGGTGTGTATGGCCACGCAGTCATGGGTGAACAGGGAGTACAGGAGGGGGCTAAGAATGCACCCTTGTGGGGCCCCAGTGTTGAGGATCAGTGGAGTGGAGATGTTGTTTCCTACCTTCACCACCTGGGGGTGGCCCATCAGGAAGTCCAGGACCCAGTTGCGCAGGGCAGGGTTGAGAACCAGGGGCTCAAGCTTAATGATGAGTTTGGAGGGTACTATGGTGTTGAATGCTGGGCAGGAGTCAATGAACAGCATTCTTACATAGGTATTCCTCTTGTTCAGATGGGATAGGGCAGTGTGCAGTGTGATGGCGATTGTATCGTCTGTGGACCTTTCGGGGCGGTAAATAAATCGGAGTGGGTCTAGGGTGACAGGTAGGGTAGAGGTGATATGATCCTTGACTAGTCTCTCAAAGCACTTCATGATGACAGAAGTGAGTGTTACAGGGTGATAGTCATTTAGTTCAGTTACCTTAGCTTTCTTGGGAACAGGAACAATGGCGGCCATCTTGAAGCATGTAGGGACAGCTTACTGGGATAGGGATTGATTGAATATGTCCGTAAACACACCAGCCAGCTGGTCTGCGCATGCTTTGAGGACGCGGCTAGGGATGCCGTCTGGGCTGGCAGCCTTGCGAGGGTTAACACATTTAAATGTTTTACTCACGTTGGCCACGGAGAAGGAGAGCCCACAGTCTTTGGTAGCGGGCCGCGTCGGTGGCACTGTATTGTCCTCAAAGTGCGTAAAGAAGTCGTTTAATTTGTCTGGAAGCAAGACGTCAATGTCCGCGACGGGGCTGGTTTTCTTTTTGTAATCCATGATTGTCTATAGACTCTGCCACATACATCTCGTGTTTGAGCCGTTGAATTGCAACTCCACTTTGTCTCTATACTGACGCTTTGCTTGTTTGATTGCCTTGCGGAGGGAATAACTAGACTGTTTGTATTCGGCCATGTTTCCAGTCGCCTTGCCATGTTTAAATGCGGTGGTACGTGCTTTCAGTTTTGCGCGAATGCTGCCATCAATCCACGGTTTCTGGTTAGGGAAGGTTTTAATAGTCACAGTGGGTACAACATCTCCTATACACTTCCTTATAAACTCGCTCACCGGGTCATCGTATACGTCAATGTTATTGTCTGAGGCTACCCGGAACATATCCCAGTCCACGTGATCGAAGCAATCTTGAAGCGTGGAATGCGATTGGTCAGACCAGCATTAGATAGACCTAAGCACGGGTGCTTCCTGTTTTAGTTTCTGCCTATAGGAGGGGAGCAACAAGATGGAGTCATGCTCGGATTTTCCAATAGGAGGGCAGGGGTGGGCCTTGTATGCATCGCGAAAATTAGAGTAGCATTGGTTGAGCGCGTTAATCGCTCCTGTACTGCAATCGATATGCTGTTAGAATTTAGGTAGTCTTGTTCTCAAATTAGCTTTGTTAAAATCCCCAGCTACAATAAATACAGCCTCAGGATGTATGGTTTCCAGTTGCATAAAGTCCAGTGAAGTTCCTTGATGGCCATCTTGGTATCCGCTTGCGGGGGGATATACACGGCTGTGACGATAACCGAGGAGAGTTCTCTTGGGAGATAATATGGTCGGCATTTGATTGTGAGGAATTGTAGGTCAGGTGAACAAAAGGATTTGAGTTATTGTATGTTGTTACAATTACACCATGAGTCGTTAATCATGAAACATGCTCTTCTTCTTCGGCGCGATGCACTGAAAATCCCGTTGGCTGTACGGACTCCGACAGCATGTCCCCAGCTAGCCATGTTTCCGTGAAACAGAATATGTTACAATCCTGGATTTCTCTTTGGAAGTCAAATCTTGCCCTGATTTCGTCGACTTTGTAAACTAGGGACTGGAAATTAGCGAGTAATATACTTGGAAGCGGTGGGTGGTGTGCGCGCATCCAAAGCCTCACTAGAAGACCGCTCCGGCACCCTCTCCTCAGGCGGCATTGTTTTGGGTTGGCCTCTGGAATCGGTTCAAATGTCCTGGGAGGTGCAGACAAAGGATACCCTTTGGGAAAGTTGTATTCCTGGTCGTTGTGCTGGTAAGTTGACATCTCTCTGATATCCAGTAGTTCTTCCCAGCTGTATGTAATAACACTTTAACAGGTTTTCTGTGCTAACAATGTAAGAAATAATACATTAAAAAACAAAATACTGCACAGTTTCCTAAGGACTAAAAGCGAAGCTGTCATCTCTATCGGTGCCATCTTGCCATCAAGATATATATATACCAATTTACTTTCGCCATGTGTGTATCTGCTATATATATATATATATATATCACACCCTGATCTGTTTCACCTGTCTTTGTGCTTGTCTCCACCCCACTCCAGGCGTCGCTCATCTTCCCCATTATGCCCAGTGTATTTATACCTGTGTTCTCTGTTTGTCTGTTGCCAGTTCGTCTTGTCTCATCAAGCCTACCAGCTTTTTTCCCCGTACTCCTGTTTTTTCTATAGTCCTTGTTTTCTAGTTTTCCTGGTTTTGACTATTCTGCCTGCCCTGAGCCTGCCTGCTGTTCTGTACCTTGTGACACTGTCCTGGTTTACTGACCTCTGCCTACCCTGAGCCTGCCTGCCATTCTGTACCTTTTGGAACCTGCTGAGGATTACTGACCTCCGCCTGCACTTGACCTGTCGTTTGCCTGGCCCCTGTTTTTGTAATAAACTTTTGTTACTTCGAACTGTCTGCATCTAGGTCTTCTCCTGAGCCGTGATAGTATGAACTAGCCCCGGTAGCCGATGCACGGGCCTTCTCCACAAAGAAGAATACTGTGCTGGTGGGGGAGGCAGAGGGACGGCTACACCGTGCAGCAGCTAGGGAGTCCTCGATGTAGGTCTCCATAGCCTTGGTCTCCGGACCCGACCGAGAGTACAGTCATATCCGGGGAGGTGTGGTGCCTGGGAGAAGGTCGATCCCGCAGTCATAGGGTCGGTGCGGAGGAAGTTAAGTGGCCCGGGCCTTACTAAAAACCTCCCGGAGGTCTTGGTACTCTGTGGGAATGGCGGAGAGGTCCAGGGCAACTACTGAGCCCATAGGAAGACGTCCCAGGGCAGGCTGAGCTGTCTTCAGGCAATGGGCGTGGCAAAACGGCAAAGCCAAGAGAATCCCAATACCACGGGAACCTGAGGAGACTTAATTAACATGAATTGGATAGCTTCACTGTGCTTCCCTGACACTCGTAGGTTGATAGGAGTGGTATTGTGTGTGACCCGGCCTATTGAGTGCCCGTCCAGCACTCTAACGTCCATGGGAATGGAGAGGGGCTGAGTGGGGATGCCCAGCTCGGACGCCAGGGTAGCGTCCATAAAACTCTCATCGGAGTCAATGAGTACCCGGAGAGATTTCGACTGGTTCCCCCACAGCAGGATGGCATGGAGAAGGGTGTGAGTAAAGGGAGATGCAAAGTTATCCGTATGGCCCACCAGAGTACTCGCCCCTACCAGTAAGCCTGGTCTTTTAATGGACAAGAGGACACAAAATGACCAGTAGTCCCGCAATACAGGCAGCTCTGTGTGAAGCCTGTGTAAACATGCAGCTGTAGACCGCCTAGATCTGCTTAGTGGCATCGGCTCGGGACGAGGTGAATCGGAAGACTACAGAGACCCTCGGGGGAACTCAGGTAGCCTCGGGTTCTCTCGGCAAATGAGACGCGGGGTCTTCCCGGGCCTTGGGCGGGTGAGTGCAATCGGACCTCCTCTCCTTCCTAAGTTCCTGTAGCCGCCCATCGATCCAGATGGTCAAGGCGATGAGCGATTCGAGATCCGTTGGTAGTTCCCAGGCTGCTAGCTCATCCTTAACTTCCTCCAATAATCCATGCAGAAACATGTCGAACAGTGATTGCGGATTCCAGGCACTCTCAGCTGCCAACGTGCGGAAATCCACCGAATAGTCTGCCACACTGCGGTAGTCTTGCCAAAGCTGAAGTAACTTCCGGGCAGCCTCTCTCCCGGACAATGGAGAATCGCAAACTTTCCCCCTGTTTTATCGGCCCTTTCCCCATCTCCAAGATTCTTAGCCCCTCAAAGGGTAGGAGGGGGGAATTGACCTGAGGTAGACTTGAAGCCAGGTCGCTTGATCACACTACACACAACAACCCCAAGAGAGTAAGGGCCTCACCAAGGCTAGCGTTGTTCAACTGTCAGGCAGCATGACTACCTTGTTAGGACTTTTCTAACTAGTACTAATTGCAGTTGCAATATACTGACCAATTTTTGCTGTCTCACTGGCTTTTATTTCAATGTGTGATTAAATACAAAGTAGTGCTATAACATTTGAAAATCCTCTGACCGATTGACTGTAACCTAAGCATGTATTGAAAGTAGATTCCAAATTGTGTATTACTCCATAAGAGGAACCCCAGCTAATGTACATTAAAACCACATAGTTATGCACTTGTAATTTAATTATATATATATACAGTGGGGAGAACAAGTATTTGATACACTGCCGATTTTGCAGGTTTTCCTACTTACAAAGCATGTAGAGGTCTGTAATTTTTATCATAGGTACACTTCAACTGTGAGAGACGGAATCTAAAACAAAAATCCAGAAAATCACATTGTATGATTTTTAAGTAATTAATTTGCATTTTATTGCATGACATAAGTATTTGATCACCTACCAACCAGTAAGAATTCCGGCTCTCACAGACCTGTTAGTTTTTCTTTCTTTTTCTTTCTCCTGTTCTCCACTCATTACCTGTATTAACTGCACCTATTTGAACTCGTTACCTGTATAAAAGACACCTGTCCACACACTCAAACAGACTCCAACCTCTCCACAATGGCCAAGACCAGAGAGCTGTGTAAGGACATCAGGGATAAAATTGTAGACCTGCACAAGGCTGGGATGGGCTACAGGACAATAGGCAAGCAGCTTGGTGAGAAGGCAACAACTGTTGGCACAATTATTAGAAAATGGAAGAAGTTCAAGATGACGGTCAATCACCTTCGGTCTGGGGCTCCATGCAAGATCTCACCTCGTAGGGCATCAATGATCATGAGGAAGGTGAGGGATCAGCCCAGAACTATACGGCAGGACCTGGTCAATGACCTGAAGAGAGCTGGGACCACAGTCTCAAAGAAAACCATTAGTAACACACTACGCCGTCATGGATTAAAATCCTGCAGCACACGCAAGGTCCCCCTGCTCAAGCAAGCGCATGTCCAGGCCCGTCTGAAGTTTGCCAATGACCATCTGGATGATCCAGAGGAGGAATGGGAGAAGGTCATGTGGTCTGATGAGACAAAAATAGAGCAAATTATGGTGGAAAATAAGTATTTGGTCAATAACAAAAGTTTATCTCAATACTTTGTTGGCAATGACAGAGGTCAAACGTTTTCTGTAAGTCTCCACAAGGTTTTCACACACTGTTGCTGGTATTTTGGCCCATCCTCCATGCAGATCTCCTCTAGAGCTGTGATGTTTTGGGGCTGTTGCTGGGCAACACGGACTTTCAACTCCCTCCAAAGATTTTCTATGGGGTTGAGATCTGGAGACTGGCTAGGCCACTCCAGGACCTTGAAATGCTTCTTACGTAGCCACTCCTTCGTTGCCCGGGCGGTGTGTTTGGGATCATTGTCATGCTGAAAGACCCAGCCACGTTTCATCTTCAATGCCCTTGCTGATGGAAGGAGGTTTTCACTCAAAATCTCACGATACATGGCCCCATTCATTCTTTCCTTTACACGGATCAGTCGTCCTGGTCCCTTTGCAGAAAAACAGCCCCAAAGCATGATGTTTCCACCCCCATGCTTCACAGTAGGTATGGTGTTCTTTGGATGCAACTCAGCATTCTTTGTCCTCCAAACACGACGAGTTGAGTTTTTACCAAAAAGTTCTATTTTGGTTTCATCTGACATTCTCCCAATCTTCTTCTGGATCATCCAAATGCTCTCTAGCAAACTTCAGACGGGCCTGGACATGTACTGGCTTAAGCAGGGGGACACGTCTGGCACTGCAGGATTTGAGTCCCTGGCGGCGTAGTGTGTTACTGATGGTAATAATTTGCAAATAAATTCATAAAAAATCCTACAATGTGATTTTCTGGATTTTTTTTCTCATTTTGTCTGTCATAGTTGAAGTGTACCTATGATGAAAATTACAGGCCTCTCTCATCTTTTTAAGTGGGAGAACTTGCACAATTGGTGGCTGACTAAATACCTTTTTGCCCCACTGTATAATATAATGACCTACAGTATATAATCATTATTTTGGCAGAAATGCCTTCTGGAACATGTGAACTTTCATGTGCCTTAATAACAAACTTTTATTCCATCTATAAATGCAAATAAAATTGTTAAATTACGAGCCTAGTTGGTTTAGCCACGGGGAAAAAAAGGAACCTTCCTGCTAGCCATTATTGGCTGAGATAATGGATGGGCTGGACATGCCGGCAGATGAGATTGGTCTGCAATGTAGCATGCTTCTGTTTATAATTTGAGCTGCTCAGTATGCATTGATAGTCCTTTCAACCGTGCTGTTTTTTAAATATATAACATTAGCAATTGAGAACTACTAAAGTTTTGCTACTTTTCGCAACAACATTGATGCCCTGATCAATTTGGAATTTTCTGCACACGCCACTGTCCGTGTGAACCTGAGTGACTTGACACAACGCTGGCCAAACAAGATGTAGCTACAAGAAAAACTGGGTCAGTCAATTACTAATATACTAATACTCTTAGTAAAAGTATTTATCTTCAACTCACAATCTGTGGATTCTATTCAATTAGATAGATTGAAATTGTACGTTAAACAACCCAACCCACAGCATAGTTGAAAGATATATGTTGCGTAGAAATCCGAAGATGGTGGCCAGCAGAGATAGGTGGGATGGGCAGAGGGAAGCTGAGGGTTGGGATGTGGAATTGGAAACAAGTGGGAGTGGAGTTGCATGGAGGGAGAATGATGGTCTAAGATAATGTATAAAAAATAAAGTCAAAATAAAACATAATAAAAAGTAAGTTTGATTGACACTGAGGGGCAGTGTTTTTACAGCTAATGCCGGTTTGCCGAGGCTGATGCCGTGCAGGTGTTTGTACATTTGCACAATCTCATTCAAATACACACATACACGGACACACACATATGTAAATAGTGCCAGACGTGCACTCAAACATATACAGTTGGCCTTGTTGTTATGATTTTAGTTGTCCTTGATGTCCTTTGTTTTTTTGCATTGTTGTTTTCTGTTTTCTTTTGTCTTTTTCTTTTTTCTCATGAGTTCATTTTCTTGGTTGTTGGTGCATTGGGGGGGGGGGGTATAATTAATTATATATTTTTATTTTATTTGTTATCATTTTTTCTCTGGGGGGTTGACTGTGGGAGGGGTCTCGGATGGTAAAGGGACAGGTATGAGGAAATGTGGGGGGGATCTTGGAGGGTTCGCGTCCCCGTTTTTCTTTTGGCCTTGTGGGAGATCTGTCGTTGTGCCATTGAGCAGGGCGTTAACCCTGGATGCTTCTGTGTGTCGCTCTGAATGGAAGTCTGTTGAATGACTGGTGTGGTGTAGTTGTTGAGCGGCTTCACTGCAAGTATATTGTATGTTTTGGATATTCAATAATATTATTATTTTTTTATATAATCAAACCTGAGTTAAATGGTTCCAGTCTGCCGTGAAGTGTTCTTCCATGTATACGGGTAAGAGTCTAGCTACATTTTTATAAGTTTCAAATTTGGTCAGAAAGTTGTTTTCATTGCAAGTTAAGGTGTACTGTTCGCTAGTTAGTAAATGTTAGCTTGCCGGCTCGTTAGCTAACGTTACGTGTATGATCTGTGTAGTAATATTATTCGAATCAGAAATCCATTTGCATTCTTAGCCTAATTTTAGCTAGGTAACATTTGAACCTGTTTGGTTAGCTTTAGCTACCTAGAGATTCATACTACAGCTACTGTATGACAATGTTTGTATTGGTTGGTAGTAGTATGAGTTGGGATTATAGGGGTTCATTGTTTATAGTCACGGGTCTACTCACTCAGCTGGTACTATGATATTGCTTCATAAGTTTAGAGGTGATATTTCAGAGTCTTGTGTGTCCAAAGATGGGTTATATTGATCTCCAAACTAGACAATGCTTGTTTTATTATATGCAATGTGTATGGGTGCAATTCTCACACCTCAAATAAGACTTTATTTTTGGATCTTGCTGAAAAGCTTACTGAGCTGCAAAACAAGTATACAAATGCATGGCTTGTAATAGCTGGAGACTTGAATGAAACACCTGAAAACTCTTTAGATTGATTTCCACCTAGAATAGCTCAAAGATCTCTGAATAGTGACATCATCACCTCTTTTTGCAGTAAACTGACAGTGGTTGATACATGGCATTTCTTTAATACCCACTTTAACGAATACACCTGGTGTAATAGGTCAATGAGGGTCAGATCCAGAATTCATCTGTTTCTAATTTCTCCCCCACTTTTACAGTATGTACAAGAAGTAAGTCATAAACATGCTCCTTTCACTGATCATAAAAGTATATTATTGAAGTTAGAATGTTCTGAAAAATCCAGTGGCATTCGAGGACACTGGAAATGTAATAATTCACTCCTAAATTATTCAGACTTTAATTAACAAGTGCATAAATAACTTGATCATAGACTCATTTAATTCAACTGATTTAGAACCAAAGCATGGAAGTAACTGGGAAATATTTAAATTCAAAGATCTGTCACCATTACACGCAGTAAGGAACTAAAGAGGCAAACATTTTTGAATGAAGATGAGCTTATGAATAAATGTAATGTTCTTTTAGAAAAGGATACCATTTCAGCAGAGGAAGAAACAGACAGGAATACATCTCAAATATAACTAGATCAAATGTACATTGATTTAGCTAAAGTGACCTTGATTAGATCTAGCGCAAAATGGGTTGAGGAGGTTGAGAAAAACACAAGCAATTTTTTTGCTCTTCAAGAAAGGAACTATAAGAGAAAATCTCTTTCTACCTTAAATATTGATAATACCTCGTGTAAAGACCGAATTTATTTATTTAACCCTTATTTAACTAGGCAAGTCAGTTAAGAACAAATTCTTATTTACAATGACGGCCTACCCCTAACAACGCTGGGCCAATTGTGCGCCACCCTATGGGACTCCTAATCACGGCCGGTTGTGATACAGCCTGGAATCAAACCAGGGTCTGTAGTGAAACCTCTAGCACTGAGATGCAGTGCCTTAGACCGCAGCACCAATCGGGAGCCCAAAATATATATATCGCCACATAGGTGCAGTGAACTGTGTAGGTCAGCCATAGTAGTACTGCGCACCTGGAGCAAATTACGGTTATGTGGTTTGCTCAAGGGCACATTGACAGATTTTTTTCACCCTGCCAGCTCAGGTATTCAAACCGGCAACCTTTTGTTTACTGGCCAAACGCTCTAACCGCTAGGCTACCTACCACCCTAAGATCATCTCTAGCTTTGTGTATTCTTTCTATGAAAATCTGTATAAATCTAATTTTAATGGGATTGAATGTGAACATTTTATTGAAACATGTCCATGGTCATGTTCCAATTTAGTTCTGAGGAATTGAAGTCCATATGTGAAGATGAGTTTCTATAGTAGATATTAGAGATGCGCTTAAATCTATGAAGAAGGGAACAGATAGCACCTGGAACAGATAGTCTTTCTGTTGAATTTTATTTATACTTTTGGGAACATTTAGAGGGACCAGTATTCAACATGTTCCAAGAATGCCTAGCGAATACCCTGACTACACCGCTCGCGTCGTGTGCGTGTCGCGTTGCAAAATAAATGTAGAAATCTATGTTATTCAATTATTGCACCCACACTGCTCGCGCGCGTCAACGAGCGTCTGCGTTGCCAAGGGCTAAAGTAGAAGTGCTTTCTATTTCTGACGCAGATCGCGCTGCAAGTCCTGCCTCTCCCATCTCCTCATTGGTTTATAGAAGCAGGTACCCACGTGCCATCTCCTCATTGGTTATACCCACGTGGGTGATTGAAAGATGAACTGTGTTGTCTGTAGTCATGGTAATACTATGAAAGTTTAGATGCTAATCACCATATAAGTTCAAAGATGAAAAAGCCTGGAAGAAGGAGAGATGACTAGAAACGATTCGGTTGACCGTTTTATGTGTGGAATAATTGTCGGAGAAGAGGACCTTGTGCATTTCAGGTAAAATAACAACTCAATGTTTATATCCAGGACAAATTAGCTAGCAACAGCAAGCTAGCTAAATAGGACAAATTAGCTAGTAAGTGCAAACTAACTAGCTAAATTGCAATACATTTTTAATGCTTTTCGACCTGTCCCCAAATCAATGTAATTGGTTCAGAGTTTGTTTTGATATTTTAACCTGCGTGTCGTGATTGTGTTTGGTGTCGGGGGACAAAATAAATGTATGTACAATGACGCACGCGTGTAGCCGGTTTGGGTTCTGTATAAGGGTGAGATGATTACTATCATGAAACAAGGGGTTATTTCCTTAATACCAAAACCTGATAAAGATCCCCTTTTCATAGATAATTGGAGACCTATTACATTATTAAATACAGATTATAAATGGATGACTTTAGCATATGCTAATAGACTTAAAAGCTGCCTAAATCTCCTTATTAATGAAACCCAAACTGGTTTCATGAAAGGTCGCCACATCAGCTGTAACATTAGGTTAGTGTTAGACTTGATTGATTACACTGATTCAATTGACTCAGAGGCTATTGTTTTATTACTCCATTTTTGTAAAGGGTTTGATACAATTGAACACAAATGACTAATACATTCATTGTACACTTTTGGTTTCGGGACTAGCTTTGTCTCTGTTATCAATATGTTTTATAAAGATATTAATAGTTCTATTATGATTAATCGTAACACATCTAAAATATTTAATATTCACCGTAGTGTATGCCAGGGTTGCCCTATTTCAGCCTTCTTATTCCTTTTAGTTGTAGAATTACTATATATTTCGCAAACAAAGCCTCCTTCACTCACGCCGCCAAACTTACCCGAGTAAAACTGACTATCCTACCGATCCTCAACTTTGGCGATGTCATCTACAAAATAGCTTCCAATACTCTACTCAGCAAACTGGATGCAGTCTATCACAGTGCCATCCGTTTTGTTACCAAATCACCTTATACCACCCACCACTGCGACCTGTATGCTCTAGTCGGCTGGCCCTTGCTACATATTCGTCGCCAGACCCACTGGCTCCAGGTCATCTATAAGTCTATGCTAGGTAAAGCTCCGCCTTATCTCAGTTCACTGGTCACGATAACAACACCCACCCGGAGCACACGTTCCAGCAGGTATATCTCACTGATCATCCCCAAAGCCAACACCTCATTTGGCCGCCTTTCCTTCCAGTTCTCTGCTGCCAGTGACTGGAACAAATTGCAAAAATCGCTGAATTTGGAGACTTTTATTTCCCTCACCAACTTTAAACATCAACTATCTGAGCAGCTAACCGATCGCTGCAGCTGTACATAGTCCATCTGTAAATAGCCCACCCAATCTACCTACCTCATCCCCATACTGTTTTTATTTTATTTACTTATCTGCTCTTTTGCACACCAGTATCTCTACTTTAACATCATCATCTGCTCATTTATCACTCCAGTGTTAATCTGCTAAATTGTAATTATTCGCTCCTATGGCCTATTTATTGCCTACCTCCTCATGCCTTTTGCACACACTGTATAGACTTTCTTTTTTCTACTGTGGCATTGACTTGTTTATTGTGTTATTGGCTTGTTTACTGTTTACTCCATGTGTAACTCTGTGTTGTTGTCTGTGTCACACTGCTTTGCTTTATCTTGGCCAGGTCGCAGTTGCAAATGAGAACTTGTTCTCAACTAGCCTACCTGGTTAAATAAAGGTGAAATAAAAAATTTAAATTAGCATTTTAAACAACCCTGAATTAAAAGCTATTTCAATATTTGGAAAATAAATACAAATATCTCAATTAGCAGACAATACAGCTCTGTTTCTAAAAGACAAGGATCGGGTTGCTATTGCACTTAATATTATCAAATCATTCTCTTCTGCTTCTGGTCTGGAACTTAACTTCAATAAATGCGAAATATTGTCCATACATAACTCAAATTACCAATTTGACAACTCAGCTCTTAGCTCCCTCTGTAAATGCCTACTGGAGAACTTTTATTTGTATTGCTTTTAAAAAATTTAAATCTTATTAACACTTTGTTCTAGTTAGCTATTTGTGTAGGTAGCTATCAAGTAAACTCAATGATATAGTAACTTGTTGACTTAACTCTAGAATGCCTACTTCAAGTGTTTTAGTACTAGTCTGTAATCTCAGGACTTAACCTATGCCTTTTTGTGGGTGCACATGGTGAAAAACCCTATTGTCCGTCAACATCTCAATTTCTCTCAAGCGATTAAAAAAAAGTCCATCTTTAATAACTGTCTCCAGTGTGACATCTCTATTATTGGAAGGCTTTTATTGTCCAAAGAAGAGGGTCTGTCATGTTTTGTCTACCCTGCTCTATCCCTATCTGTAGCTGGTCAAACCAGCAAGGATATCAACCAAACTTTCCTAGACTTTATATGGAAAAATAAACAACACAAACTTAAGAAGTCTGTAATATTAACAAAGAGCTGCTGGTGAGCTTGAAGTACTAGACTTCATTGATATCAACAATACCTTTAAAGTCAACTGTATTCAAAGATGTATGCTTAGCTCTAAATATATATGGTACTATTTTTATGAAATTGGGTGGTCTTCAATTTTTGTGGAAGTGCAACTATTCTCCAGCAAAATTACCCATCAAACTGTCAAAATTTCATTGACAAACCCTTTAAGCCTGGAAACTATGTCATGTCCACAACTTCACCCCTCACAAGGCACTTCTGTGGAACAACAAAAATATTGTTGTTAAATACAAGTCTATGTTCTTCCTTAAGTGGTTTGAAAGAAATGTTATATTTGTGCTTGATTTATTTGATAAAGAAGGAAATATACTCTCTTAGAGAGAGTTCTTAGAAACATACGCAAAGCAATACCTTCAGGACTTACTCAATTAATTAAATCTCATTTGTGTTTTGGAGAACATGTCAAGATAGCAACTTATGTTAGAAGGTTGCTCCCTACTGGATAAGAAATGTAATAATACATTCTTAACATAGCTTTTTAACTCCAAGAACAAGATCTCTCCTAGAGGGAAATTCTTCTGGAATAATTGAATGGAAGAAAGCTTAGTTTCTCCCTCACAAATTTTGTATATCAAATAAAGTCAAATAAATGCACTTTAAAATCTTGCACAAAATATACCCTTGCAATAACGTGTCTAAATTCATGGACTTAGAGGACATGTGCCTTTTCTGTGATAAAGAAGGGGAAACTATTATACACATGTTATTGGAGTGAGGTAAGTATCTACATTTTTTATTTCATTAACAAGACCCATGTACTTACAATGAAATATGTCAAATGTTATTATTCATGTTAAAACAAAACCACTGAATTTGTTGTTAATATCTTAATTCTCTCTGGTAAATGTTATATATATATACAGTGGGGAGAACAAGTATTTGATACACTGCCGCTTTTGCAGGTTTTCCTACTTACAAAGCATGTAGAGGTCTGTAATTTTTATCATAGGTACACTTCAACTGTGAGAGACGGAATCTAAAACAAAATCCAGAAAATCACATTGTATGATTTTTAAGTAATTAATTTGCATTTTATTGCATGACATAAGTATTTGATCACCTACCAACCAGTAAGAATTCCGGCTCTCACAGACCTGTTAGTTTTTCTTTAAGAAGCCCTCCTGTTCTCCACTCATTACCTGTATTAACTGCACCTGTTTGAACTCGTTACCTGTATAAAAGACACCTGTACACACACTCAATCAAACAGACTCCAACCTCTCCACAATGGCCAAGACCAGAGAGCTGTGTAAGGACATCAGGGCTAAAATTGTAGACCTGCACAAGGCTGGGATGGGCTACAGGACAATACGCAAGCAGCTTGGTGAGAAGGCAACAACTGTTGGCGCAATTATTAGAAAATGGAAGAAGATGACGGTCAATCACCCTCAGTCTGGGGCTCCAGGCAAGATCTCACCTCGTGGGGCATCAATGATCATGAGGAAGGTGAGGGATCAGCCCAGAACTACACGGCAGGACCTGGTCAATGACCTGAAGAGAGCTGGGACCACAGTCTCAAAGAAAACCATTAGTAACACACTACGCCGTCACGGATTAAAATCCTGCAGCGCACGCAGGGTCCCCCTGCTCAAGCCAGCGCATGTCCAGGCCCGTCTGAAGTTTGCCAATGACCATCTGGATGATCCAGAGGAATGGGAGAAGGTCATGTGGTCTGATGAGAGAAAAATAGAGCTTTTTGGTCTAAACTCCACTCGCCGTGTTTGGAGGAAGAAGAAGGATGAGTACAACCCCAAGAACACCATCCCAACCGTGAAGCATGGAGGTGGAAACATCATTCTTTGGGGATGCTTTTCTGCAAAGGGGACAGGACGACTGCACCGTATTGAGGGGAGGATGGATGGGGCCATGTATCGCGAGATCTTGGCCAACAACCTCCTTCCCTCAGTAAGAGCATTGAAGATGGGTCGTGGCTGGGTCTTCCAGCATGGCAACGACCCGAAACACACAGCCAGGGCAACTAAGGAGTGGCTCCGTAAGAAGCATCTCAAGGTCCTGGAGTGGCCTAGCCAGTCTCCAGACCTGAACCCAATAGAAAATCTTTGGAGGGAGCTGAAAGTCCGTATTGCCCAGTGACAGCCCCGAAACCTGAAGGATCTGGAGAAGGTCTGTATGGAGGAGTGGGCCAAAATCCCTGCTGCAGTGTGTGCAAACCTGGTCAAGAACTACAGGAAACGTATGATCTCTGTAATTGCAAACAAAGGTTTCTGTACCAAATATTAAGTTCTGCTTTTCTGATGTATCAAATACTTATGTCATGCAATAAAATGCAAATGAATTACTTAAAAATCATACAATGTGATTTTCTGGATTTTTGTTTTAGATTCTGTCTCTCACAGTTGAAGTGTACCTATGATAAAAATTACAGACCTCTACATGCTTTGTAAGTAGGAAAACCTGCAAAATCGGCAGTGTATCAAATACTTGTTCTCCCCACTGTATATATATATATATATATATATATATATATATATATATATATATATAAACAAATATTTGAAATCTGTGCAATACATTTTTACTTGAAATCCAAGATTTGATAAAATCTCGAGAATTAATCAATAACAAAAAAATTCATTCTTACAACTCTATCATAGGTTTGTACATTTGTAACCCCTGACCTTATTTTATTGTAGGTAATTTCACTTTTGAAACTCAATTTATGTGTAGTGGTTTTGTTCTTTTACTTTAATGTTATTTTATGTTTTTTCAGAGAAAATATACGTGTAGTGATGACCTATGTTTTTTTTGTTATTGTATTGTAATTTGAAATGTAATTTTATGTAGTTTTAAACGTGTGGCAGATTGAAATAGAAATTGTTTATGGAATCGATCTCCGTTGTCCTGCCTGCTCACAGGAGATGCTTGCTATAACAGTGAATGGAAATCGCAATCAATAACACTTCCAGAAATCCTCAGGGTTTGTACTACCTTCTTATGTGTTGATGTTTTGTTCAGGGTATAAGTGATTTGTTTTTTTGCTTTATCCAAACCTCTCCAAGAGGTTGCAGCAACACTGTCAGATGTCTGGTATTTGAACCAGTGTAACGGATGTGAAATGGCTAGCTAGTTAGCGGTGGTGCGCGCTAATAGCCTTTCAATCAGTGACGTCACTTGCTCTGAGACCTTGAAGTAGTGGTTCCCCTTGCTCTGCAAGGGCCGCAGCCTTTGTGGAGCGATGGGTAACGATGCTTCGTGGGTGTCTGTTGTTGATGTGTGCAGAGAGTCCCTGGTTTGCGCCCGGGTCGAGGGGACGGGCTAAAGTTAAACTGTTACACCAGCAACCCACCTTTCTAACCTCTAAGCTACCTACCACCTTTGATGTATAATTTTGTGATGTAATCTTGCAGTCTGACTTTCTATTTAGTTCTGAGAAGGGCTTCTACAACAGTGTCTTCCAGGCGAAAGGCATTGTTACGGGTGTAAGATGGCACAGTGATGCCATCTGTTGGTAAATGTTAATTACTGCAACTCCAGTGTTTTACCGGTGTGCTTGAGATACCCGGATGTATTGTAATGTACGGAACAAGACTGGTTACTCGCATCAATGCCTCTGTCTCGTCATTTAACATTCAAACAGGCATGTCCATAAAAAGTCCAAGCGTGTAATTATTCTCTTACAGTTTCTATAACATAGCTTTATGTTAATCTCTGCACTTCACTGTGATTATTATGTTGTAGACGCCAGGCAAAGGAATGTGTGGCACTTCAGAGTGGACAGCGGCCAAAGAGACGTCAGAAAAATCATCTGCTAAAGATGAGGGCCTTGAGATAGCAGTTTGCCGACATGGCGTGCTCCTCAAGGTCCTCAACATGTGCAGATGCGAAATATATGCCTACGCAGTGTGCTTGCAGAAGGAGTTGTGTTCTGTTGGCACGGTGGGCTTCTTCTGCTGCGATGTTGCATGCAAATACTGGCCACATTTGCAGAAAGTCATGCAGGCATGCCCAGAGTTGGAGGAGCTTCTAAAAATGCACCCTCTCTGTCATGCATGCGAAGGCGCATGAATGGTCTTGTGAGGTATGCAGAAAGGATATTGTAAAGACTTTTAAAATAATAGAATACATTATTTTTAAAATGTATTTGTTCATTATGGCATTATAACTCAAATGGGGAGGCCACAATCAGCCTGGTACCAGCAACACAACCAGAGAAGGAAGTCAAGCAGGACGTCAATGATGCTGTGCTTCAGGAGTGAGTTTCTGAGGTGCAGCAGTGGCCTGAAGGTAGAAAAGTTAATGTCTCTCTGTCTCTCTACTTCAGAATTGCATTGATGTCAGTGGAGTCATGTTTGTAACTTTCCCTATGTTTGATGACTTTGAAGATGAAAACTCAAGATGAAGATAGTCCTATTGCTTAGAGCTCAGATAACGACAATGCTTTCTGAAATCATACACCACCCCTGCCTCTTTCTCTCCAGCAGGAGAGGGAGAAGGCCGCCACCACCTCCCTCAGGAGCAGCCTGGTCTCCTGACGTTGACACCTGACCCCTCACCTCTGAACCCATCCAGGGAAATATGATTTGCCTGATGACACTCTAGTGGAGATTTCGGCGCATTTGTTGCCATGTTTCCTCACCTCCATTTCTTCCGGTCCTAGACTACGGCGACATCATCATCAATTCAGAAATGTATCTGAGGACCTCTTTACTGAGGAATGTGGTTGTTCTACATGATTGTTGTTTGTATTTTCTATGCTGCTGTGATTTATGTGTAATTGTGGGTTGCAAAAGAGTCTTTTGTCTCAATGGGACTGGTAAAATAAATAAAATAAAGGTCTTAATAAACATTCATTAAGCACTAACAGCTCTGTGTCTGTGTTTCAATCGAATACATACAATGGTTGCTCCACTAAAAGGTTTGCAATTATGCTGCAGGACTTAAGAGGTCATTTGTGGTTTAGTACGGTACCCGGTGTCACTACTTCATTGCTCCAGACCAAAGCAAGGGGGAGTTAGAGCACTGATTATGCTTTTGGGTCCCAAGGTGCTGCTGTGTCTCTGTGGTACTGTAGCCTACTCCCGACCAGTCATGTTGTACACCGCCTTAGTGGCGCAAAAGATGCTGGTTCAATACCCGTGTCGGCCTCAACTGGGAGATCCATTAGAAGACTGTAGGTTTTTGGTTTCTCTCTCTCTAAAAATATAACTAAATAATTCTAAAAAACAAACTCGCTTTATTTACAAATGTCTCACCCCATGTTCAAGAATGGCCTTTTTCTCGCTCATTTTACGTTATTTGAAAACAAAATCATCTCCAAAATATTGTTATTTTTTAAACAAAGCGATTATTATTATTACTATTATTAATTTAGAATGATATAAAAGCCCCTTAGATATTCTCACATATATATTATTCACCCTGTTATTAGCAGGACAATATATACAGTTGAAGTCGGAAGTTTACATACACCTTAGCCAAATACATTGAAACTCAGATTTTCACAATTCCTAATATTTAATCCTAGTAAAAATTCCCTGTCTTAGGTCAGTTAGGATCAGCACTTTATTTTAAGAATGTGAAATGTCAGAATAATAGTAGAGAATGATTTATTTCAGCTTTTATTTCTTTCATCATATTCCCAGTGGGTCAGAAGTTTACATACACTCAATTAGTATTTGGTAGCATTGCCTTTAAATTGTTTAAATCGGGTCAAACGTTTCAGGTAGCTTCCCACAATAAGTTGGGTGAATTTTGGCCCATTCCTCCTGACAGAGCTGGTGTAACTGAGTCAGGTTTGTAGGCCTCCTTGCTCGCACACGTTTTTCAGTTCTGCCCACAAATTTTCTATAGGGTTGAGGTCAGGGCTTTGTGATGGCCACTCCAGTACCTTGACTTTGTTGTCCTTAAGCCATTTTGCCACAACTTTGGATGTATGCTTGGGGTCATTGTCAATTTGGAAGACCACATCTTGAGATGCTGCTTCAATATATCCACATAATTTCACTCCTCATGATGCCTTCTATTTTGTGAAGTGCACCAGTCCCTCCTGCAGCAAAGCACTCCCACAACATGATGCTGCCACTCCCGTGCTTCATGGTTGGGATGGTGTTCTTCGGCTTGCAAGAATACCCCTTTTTCCTCCAAATATAACGATGGTCATTATGGCCAAATAGTTATATTTTTGTTTCATCAGACGAGAGGACATTTTTCCAAAAAGTACGATCTTCGTCCCCATGTGCAGTTGCAAACCGTAGTCTGGCTTTTTTATGGCGGTTTTGGAGCAGTGGCTTCTTCCTTGTTGAGCGGCCTTTCAGGTTATGTCGATATAGGACTCGTTTTACTGTGGATATAGATACTTTTGTACCTATTTCCTCCAGCATCTTCACAAGGTCCTTTGCTGTTGTTCTTGGATTGATTTGCACTTTCACACCAAAGTACATTAATCTCTTGGAGACAGAATGCGTCTCCTTCCTGACCTGTATGATGGCGTGGTCCCATGGTGTTTATACTTGCGTACTATTGTTTGTACAGATGAACGTGGTACCTTCAGGCATTTGGAAATTGCTCCCAAGGATGAATCAGACTTGTGGAGGTCTACAATTTTTTTATCTGAGGTCTTGGCTGATTTCTTTAGATTTTGTCATGATGTCAAGCAAAGAGACACTGAGTTTGAAGGTAGGCCTTGAAATACATCCACAGGTTCACCAATTGACTCAAATTATGTCAATTTTCCTGTCAGAAGCTTCTAAAGACATGACATAATTTTCTGGAATATTCCAAGTTGTTTGAAGGCACAGTCAAGTTAGTGTATGTAAACTTCCGACCAACTGGAATTGTGATACAGTGAATTATAAGTTAAATAATCTGTCTGTAAACAATTGTTGGAAAAATTACTTGTGTCATGCACAAAGTAGATGTCCTAACCGACTTGCCAAAACTATAGTTTGTTAACAAGAAATTTGTGGAGTGGTTGAAGAACGATTTTTAATGACTGCAACCTAAGTGTATGTAAACCTACGACTTCAACTGTATTGGTCATATTGGTCATGGCTCCTGAGTGCCATGCAATGGGATTGCCTTGCAGTTCTCCAGCTGTATCCACTGAAATAGTGGTGGGGGTGAGGTTCAAGGCACGAGGGCAGGGGCACGGGATGTGCCGCAGAAGATGGACCTAGCCCATTGTAACGGCAGATTTCCTCCTCTTCGTCTGAAGAGGAGGTGTAGCAGGGATCGGACCAAAGCGCAGCGTGGTTAGTGTTTATCATGTTTAATAATGACAATAAACGTGAACACTACAAAAACAACAAATGTGAAAAAACCGAAACAGTCCTATCTGGTGCATAGACACAAAGACAGAAGACAACCACCCACAAAACCCAACACAAAACAGGCTACCTAAATATGGTTCCCAATCAGAGACAATGACTAACACCTGCCTCTGATTGAGAACCATATCAGGCCAAACATAGACACGTGAAAACTAGACACACAACATAGAATGCCCACTCAGCTCACGTCCTGACCAACACTAAAACAAAGAAAACACAAAAGAACTATGGTCAGAACGTGACACCCATGGGGAAGGAAGGAGGAGGAAGGAGAAGGTGGGGACCAACACTTTAAGGGACATTGCACTAATAATGGCGCTGACTAGGGAAACGTTCCTGCTCTTCTTAGTGCCAGTCTGCCTGTTCAAACTTAAACAATGTAACAAATAATGCCGTGAAAAATGCCCCTTAGATATGAATTCGAAAGGTAGATATTATTAAATATTAAAGCATTAGACCTCTCACTAAAGACGTCACTCAGACGTTACACTTAATATCGAACTGAATTTAACGAAAAATACATGAAAAGCACACATTTGTAAATCCCAAACTCTAAAAGTAATTGGAAAGGTAGACAAAAGATTTGTGACATGGTGGTTACAACAAAAATGTCAACAAGATGTCAACAAGATGCTGTGTTTTTATTTACAGTAGTGATGGACAGCTGGTGGCAATTTGAAAACAGGTTTTCAATCACTTGTAGCCAGATTAGCAGGACAATAGACTCTTTATAGCCCGGCTACTGTAGGTGTGAAGGTCACACCTTACCAGTACTCATCACCCCGCCCCAAACTCCACCCTTAATACAGTTACCATTCAAAAACAAGCTTTTTATCTAAAAACATGACATTGTGACCAAAGAGAACAGATGAAATGGACATCGTTTTCATCAAGCCAGCTTCTTTCTATGGTGCTACCCGTTCCAGGGTTAGGACCATAACAACGAGAGGACTTGAAAATGAGCCGGAGCTGAGAGGATCACCAAAACTAAAGGTATTTTAGTTTCAGTACATTTTCTTGAAATAAATATGTATATAGCCTATCAATGTATAGGCATACTGTGCAATAAAATTGATAATTAAATAAAGGTAAAATAAAATATTTAAATGATTGCGTACTAAAAATGTGAATGTGTTTTTGCAAACCATACAACCATGCCAACAACCATCCGTGGAGTTCAGTGGACAAAGGGCTGGACAACGGGCCTCACCGAAAAAATGCATGGTTGCCAAGAAAGCGATTCGTTTTGCTAGATTCTTAAAATGTGTACACAGCTTTTGTGTGTTGGAGTCACTTTTAATTCTTAATTGATCTGCCGTTTCTATCATAGGCCACTGTAATCGATGGGGGCTCAGGGCGGTACCATTCTGCTCATCTGATGAAGGTGCACATGGATCAGATTCAAACTTTGAAGACCAAGATCGAGTCATTGAAGGCAGACCAGCAGAAAGAGAAACATTATCTGAGGGCAGAGATACGGGCGACAGCTGATGCATTGGTCCAGAGCCAGGCGATATTGGTGGAGAGTGAGGCAGAGAATGATGCGTTGAAGAGGGCGAGGAACGAGATGGAGTCACAATCCATGCCAGACACCTGTGAACTCAACATACCTGGCGGGTTCATCAGGCTACAGTACTAAGTACCATTATGGGCTATTAGCAGGACAAAATACTTTTACCAACAACTCTCTGTATTTTGAAACTTTCTGGATGGGGCCTCCCGAGTGGCGCAGCTGTCTAAGACAAAATGCATTGCTACAGATGCAGAATGCATTGCTACAGGTTCAATACCTGTGCTGGCTGCCACTGGGAGACCCATTAGGTAGTTTAAGGTTTTAATTTAGAATCCTTCAATCCTCTATATGTAATTATTGGCGGAGAGTCACATAATATTTTTTGATATACTGTAGGCAACATGAGTCTCACTAGTGTTGTATAATGTGCTGTTAGAAGCAATAGCCTACAACTCTTTTAGCACTGTTTAAAGCTGCTCTGAGACAAGCATAGAGACTGGTCTTGATAAATCAATGAGATTTTTATTTTAACTGAATCTCCGTTTGGGTATTGGTTAGACTACAATTATGGTGTAGAAATGTTATGCTCCTAGTGTAACCTTTATTTAACTAGGCAAATCAGTTAAGAACTCTTTTCTCCCCACCGGAGAATTGAACCCCGGTCTCCCACGTGCCCACACAACACAGAGATTCTTTAGCTGAATAACCCAGTACTCTAGCGTAATCCCTAACGTCACGTTGTACAGCTCCATATTTTCCATTCCATCCTAATTTGTTTAAAAAGCATATTGAAGGTAGAAGCAATAAAATTTTAAGTAATAACTATTTCAGCATCGTTTCGCACTGCTATGAAACAAGCATGGGGATTGGTCTTGATAAATCAATGAGATTTTTTATTTTCACTGAATATCCGTATGGGTATTGGTTACAATTAGGGTGTGGAAATGTTATGCCCCTTAGATATTAATTTAGAATCATACAATCCTCTTATGCTCTTAGTAATGTAGCCTACTCCCGACCGTCACATTGTACAGCGCCATATTTTCCGTTCCATCCTAACGGAAACCCTGAGGGTTTCGTTTTTCATTTTTCTTGGAATAGACACACCATAATATTAATCAAATGAATTAAGCAAAATTTCTTAAAATCAATCCCATATACTATATTCTAACAAAAAAGGTTTTAAAATTCTCTAGTAATGCCAATATTGAAAACTATCAAATGTTTCTCAAAGATACCCTCTGGTGGTCAAACTAGCACTAACGTGCATTAATGGTAAAAAATGTCTGACAATTAAATAACGTGCCATAGAATTCTGCAGCAGCCTGCAAAGTGTGCAGCAGTATGACACAACTTTTAAAGGAGGAACCACTATAGTATGAAATAATTATTTTAAAGTGTTAGTGCTGCATGCTGTTTTTCTGTTTGACAATAAATCAGTTAACGGTGTGTCAATGAAAATCTTATATTGAGTAGAATGTACTGTAACCACCAACCCATATATTTCAGCAATGCAGCACCATCATTTCAAATGGTAGAACATAGGGGCTCTTTCCATGTGTCCTATTGAAGCTTACTGGCTGATGAGGGAGATAACGTTGTATGCCTATTTACAGCAGCATATGATTTGATAAAGTTGTTTATAAGCCCATAAGCCTATAAGATAGGCCGCAGGAACAATGCTGATATAGGTTATGAGCAGTGAGCCTATTACTTATGAGCAGTGGATTGGTCTGAACCACTTTAGTAGGCCTAGAGATTTTATTTTGAGTAATGAGAAAACCGTAATAAAAAGTGATGGGAATATTGCATTTTGAAAAGCAAATACTGACATTGAATATGCAGGCAAATTCTGACCTCAGTTGACCTGCGTGAAGGGTGTCATGAATAATTAGGTAGGGCGTTTGAAGGGGCTGATACAGTGTTGCACTAATTAGGCTGTGCAGTTACTTTCCCCAGATGAAATTGCATGCTTATGTCAGATACGGTAAGTAGCCTACAAGCAACGTGAAAAAATAATGAAACATGCGGCTTCACAGCAGCATAAACCACTATAGTCCCCTTTCCATTTTATTACTTGTAGAACCAACAGCCTACATTAGGGCAAAATGTTTAATCGATTTGTAAAGGGGAACAACTTATGATAGATTATTATATTGCCAACTGACCTTCAAAATGGTTACGTAATATAGGGCCACACCTCATCTTTAACTGTGATGAGACTGGGTTCGGGGACAAGTCCAGGGAGCGGGTGCTGGTGCAGAAGGGCAGAAAGCATGTTAATCAGCAACAGAACACCACCAAGGAGAACATCATTGTGCATGCTTGCATGAGAGCAGCGGGTGAGAGTATCCCCCCGTTTATCATCTTCCCCCACTGCCTCCCCAGTACTGCCTACTCCCTGGATGGACCCAAGGACACCCTTTATGGAGTCTCCCCAAAGGGCTATATGGACAAGGAGCTCTTCATGAAGTGGCTAGCCTTCTTTGTGAAGCATGGCCCTGCTGAGAGGCTCCTCCTCATAATGGATCAGAATGAAACGCATGCATACAGAGAGTCGGTCAGGTTCTGCCAGGAGAACACCAGCACACTGGACATCAGTGTCTTCGGCCCCCTGAAGTCGATCTTCACAACTAACGCGGCACACCTGGGCCCGGTGCGAGGGGATGTTGTCATCTGCAAGAAACACTTCTCTGCCATGCTGCACCAGGCCTAACCCAAGGCGGTGAGCAGTGAAAACATCAAGGGTGGGTTCAGGTAGGCCCCCACCACTTCCCCTATAGCCCACGATCACCGAAGCCCTCACAGCAGCGGCCCTGGCAGCTCCTACAGCAGCCCCCACCGCAGTGAACACCACGACCCCCACCGCACTCCCCATAGCAGAGACCACCACAATTCCGGCAGCAGCAAACCCATCCCCTGTGTGCTGCCCCACCTGCAAACAGGTCACCCCAACCAAAATCCTGGTGGCTGCAAGCATTGTCTCAGCGAAGCTGGCAAACATCCAGATGCCTACCGCGAGGCGCAGACTTCCCCTGCCAGCTCAGGTCATCACCGCTGACGACTTCAATGAAATGCTCATCCAGCAGGACCAGGAGAAGGACAAGGAGGAGGCTAAGCAGAGAAGGCAGGAGGAACTACGCAGGAAGAGGGAGGATCTGCAGAGGAAGAAGGAGGAGTTTCATTTGATGAGGACGACATTGACAAGTGGGTGCAGTGTGAGTTCTGCCAGCTCTGGTTCCAGACTCCCCCCCCCACACACACATGGAACATTTTGAAAAGAGTTTTGTAAATAGGTTTTTGTACAACCGGTATGTTTTTATTCATCTATCAGGTATTCCAATAGATTTATTCCAATTTGTTTTTTATTCCAATCAGTTATTTATATAATAGCTTTTTTTTTTATACAATCCGTTTTTTGGGGAGGCATTGGATCAGCGTTCTCGTCGTGCCTCCTGTCAGTACCTGTTTATAGGGAAGCCAATAGTACAAAGACATTCCAAAAACATTTGCAGTTTGGTGACATGCTGTAAAAGGTCACCGAACTGGCTGTGCACTTTGGAGTCACCGTTCATTTTCTTCATTTATTGCACACATGAGATTTCACACTTCAATAACTTAACACACAGCACTTGTAAATACCAGGTGATGAGTTTGCTTGTGTAAATGCACATCAGAGGTTGGCGCAGTGGTATTTTTTTTTCTGCACCAAAGTCTCATGCAATTCATTATTGATTGGTTCAGTGTTTGTGTTATTGATGACCACATTGCTAATAGCACCCTACTCATATTATCCATAATAATATTAATAGTAATTTAAACGAAGATCATGAATAATGAAGGTTTCTTACAAGTGTATATGGTTTAGCATGTTTTTAATTTGTGAGAGAAGATCATCAGAGCGTGCAAAAGAACATTGTACTGTCTACACTCTGTTGTTTATATAAAAATATATCACATTAAATCAATTTTAATCAGAACTAAAGTTTTGTTGCTAAGGATTCCACGACGCGGTTAGCCTTTACGGCTGGGACTGGAAGTTTGTGTAAAAATTTTTTTGCGTGGATTCCGTGAGTGCTAGCTGGCTGTACTACAGACACCTGTCGTCATCGTGGGAAAGACTCATTGTTATCTTTTTGTAAAACAACTGGTTGCAGTAAAGAGCCAACCTGGATACTAAGGAGATCCTGAGTACCAACAGCTTTACGCTATGGAGGAACAACATACTCCATTATGGAATGATCCGACTACCTCACAAAAGAGCTTTAACCCGAAAAAAAAATAAGAAAAACAGATTAATCTACAGACACGGACAATTTACTTATCGTTGAAGCAGAGGCTAGTGCTCTGGCTGGAATCCACGCAACACTGGAAACGTTTTGTGAGGAGGTAGCAGGGCTGAGGGGGAGTTTGGAGTTTAGCCAGAGAGAAATTCTCACGCTCCAAGGAGAAAACAAGGCACTCACAGCCAGGGAAAAATCCACGATTCCAACATGGACAGTCTACTCAGGGAAAACAGGGTCGCTACTAGACATACAAAATCGTAGCATGCGTGACAATCAATTTTTTTCTGGGATTCCTGAGGACGCATCCAATAATCCAGAGGGCGCGATCAGAGAATTCATGCAATCCGCCTTGAAACTTCCAATAGAGACTGTAAACAAGGTGGCTTTTTTACACAGACTTGGAGCTCGGAGCGACAAGACCAAGGGTCCCTGACCGATCATCGCAAAATTTGAACAATACCAACAAAAGGAGCTGATCAAAAGCAGGGGAAGGGAGCTTAAAGGGACCAAATTCGGTCTCAATGACCAATTTCCAAGGGAGATAAACGAACGTCATAAGAGACTGTATCCGGTACAAAGGCAACAAAGGGAGAAGGGTAAGCCTTTCTCATTGTGGACAAACTCTTTATAGATGGACAGCTATTACGAGACAGCTCCATAACACCATGGCTGTACTAAATTCTACAGGGACTTCAGGTTACGAAAAAAAGAAAGTATGGGAACTGTAAAAATATCTGAATGCTATATAGTGGATATGAACACACGCGTACTCAATTACATGCTCGCTTACACATACGGACTTATACATACACACACACACACAGACATCTGATCTCGCTCTCTTCTCTCACTCTCTTTCTTTTCTCTTCTCTTCTCTCCCTCTCTCTCCATTGTCGAGAACTGTTTTATAATTTAATGTGTTTATTGTTTGTCTATCTTTTTTATGTATTTGTCTTCAAGTTTATATATGTTTACAACAAGCATGGGGAAGATATTAGAATAGGGGCATTGGGGAATAATAACATATTGTACGGAATACATTTGTACTGTAGTGAAGCCGTCTCTAGAGTAATGCAAGGTCCCTTTCATGATCATGTGAAACGTTAATTGCTGTGGAAATGCTGGGATGTGTTTGTCAATGATGTTAAAGGTAATTATGATGCAACTATGACGGTGATACGATATGGATTACAATTATCATCATGAATATTAAGGCTATACACACTACATGTTACACACATAGACACTCAAACATGCAAATTGGCGGAGTTATTATTTCTTTGGATATCACCCATTATAGTCTTACTTATACAGACATTGTACACACTTTCACTAAATCACATCCAATATCATACACATCAACCTACTCAGATTTACTACACACATAATATCTTGTCTCAATTTTCTAACATCTGTGGCATTGGCTCACAGGCAAACAGGCAAGGGAATAAAACAAATATTGCTAGAACCTATTTCTTGAATACACTTGAAAGCTCTATTTTTTACTCTCATAATACCTCTGATGGCAGTGTCATGACGTGGCCCTTTCTGGGTATAGTGTGCCCGCCCCCCCCCCCCTCCCTCCTCTCCTACACCCAGGTTCTGTTATCTCAGGTCGTAAATTCCTGGAGGAGACTCTCTCCTCCTGGCCACGCAGTATAGAGAGATAGTTTCACAGTAGAACAAAGGAACTTCTTCTACATCACAGAACTTGAGAACTAAACAATATCCATGTTTTGGAGAATGTGTAAACGGTCGGTGGAGAAGCCAACTACGACCCATGTCCGTTTTGTTTCATGTTTGTGACCTCATAAAAGACAATACAGCCACATTACCATAACTCTGTTTATACAGGTGCCTCCGTTATGAGGTTTGCGTCTAATTATTGTATAAAATGTATGAGTAAAGATTAAACTATTTGTGAAATTGTATAATGCTATGTTAAACTGTTAATGTGAGAGAATTATATTCCCCTTAAAGTTGAACTAAGTCATTGGCCCGGCCCCATAAGCATAGACATGATCTGGCTCATGGGACAGCCCTTTTCTACTGTTACGAATAAAAACCCCACCTGAAGAAATCCTCTTCAGGTGGATTCCACATGTACCTTGGTCAGCTAAGGGGCGAAGGTTCAGTAGAGACCACAAAAACCTCAGTATAAGCTAAGGTTGTAATGGTTGTTGAATTCCTAACCATACCACGTGGAGCATTCGCTACATGGCGGGAAATGGTTAAATTTTGAGACTATTGATCCCGACAGTATAAGAGCAAATCTTCGATACTAATTACTAGTCTGCAGCTAGAAATTATGTGAACCTGGAATGCGAAGACCGACAACCGCCGAAACATCTATTCTATAAGAACATTTCTGAATGGTACTCTGAAGTATCTAACCACGAAAGACGATTCCAACAGAGATCACAACGACACATTGAGCGTAAATATATATTGATTGCAATTATTCCTGAATGAGTGAGTGTTCATGTGCAAAGGATTAGCATTTCAATTAATATAATTATCAACTATGTAGTGACTCATTTTTGTAATTTCCGCCCTTCTCAGTCCACACCCACTTCCCTTTGTCCACCAAGCCGTCATGTCGGCTTAGCCCACTAGGGAACCTCCCCTATCATTTCCTTGTAACCATATCTACTGTTTGTTTGTTTATGCATTTCAGTGATTATTTAGTTAGTTAGTAAATAAATTATTTAGACAATTGGTGTATGGATGATTCATAGTAAAGGCTGGGTTCATGCAGATAACCAACAATTTACAATGTTTGGAATGAGACTAACGTCAGGTAAAAAATCATTCATTAATTAGAAGACTGATTGATCAGATATTAAAATATCTGAAGAGTTATATTAGGAAAATTATAACTTTGTAATCTGAAGATTTTCCTTGTTGCCCGGACTTCTTGGTTAATTACATTTACATGATTAGTTTAATCACGTAATAATAATTACAGAGAATTGATTTGATAAAATAACAGTCTTCATTTTAATGATGCCAAAGACATGACAGCAGTAACTTTACAAGCACTAATTATGGTCAATTTAGACTGAGAATAGTATCTAGTTATGGTAAGGGGTGAAATAAGTATAGCCAGTTATAATTGTAACGGTTTCGCAGATTATAAAAGAAGATCAGTCTTTATGTAACCGATTGAAATGCTATTAGCGCGTACCCGCTAACTAGCTAGCCATTTCACATCCGTTACACTCACCCCCCTTTCAACCTCCTCCTTTTCCGCAGCAACCAGTAATCCGGGTCAACAGCATCAATGTAACAGTATAACTTTATGGCGTCCCCTCGCCCCAACACGGGCGCGAACCAGGGACCCTCTGCACACATCAACAACTGACACCCACGAAGCGTCGTTACCCATCGCTCCACAAAAGCCGCGGCCCTTGCAGAGCAAGGGGCAACACTACTTCTAGGTTTCAGAGCAAGTGACGTAACTGATTGAAACGCTAGTAGCGCGTACCCGCTAACTAGCTAGCCATTTCACATCCGTTACACTCACCCCCCTTTCAACCTCCTCCTTTTCCGCAGCAACCAGTGATCCGGGTCAACAGCATCAATGTAACAGTATAACTTTAGTACGTCCCCTCGCCCCGTCCTCAGGCGCGAACCAGGGACCCTCTGCACACATCAACAACGGTCACCCACGAAGCGTCGTTACCCATCGCTCCACAAAAGCTGCGGCCCTTGCAGAGCAAGGGGCAACACTACTAATAGGTTTCAGAGCAAGTGACGTAACTGATTGAAACGCTACTAGCGCGTACCCGCTAACTAGCTAGCCATTTCACATCCGTTACATTTACATGGCGAAAAGAAAAGGAATATAACAAATACTGTTTACAGGACATTCACTCTACATCCTTAGATTAAGTTGCGTGGATAAAGGAATGGGGTGGTGAAATAATTTTCTGTCATGGACAAAGAAACTCAAAAGGTGTGATGATATTAATTAACAAAAATGTCAATCTGAATGTGTAAATAGTCAGGAATGATTCACAAGGAAGGTGGATCCTTTTGAATATGAAAGTGGACGAAAAAGAGATTTGGCTCATTAATCTATATGGTCCAAATCAGGATGATCCATACTTCTTCGAAAACATTTATACCAATTCATTGAACTTACAGGCAACAAATTATCAAATCATTATGGTAGGAGACTATAACACAGTGTTAAGTACCTCAATGGACCGTAAAGGTAATCACAAACTTTTTGACAAATGGAAAATGTATCTCAATATGTAATACCCCTGTCTGTTAGGTTTATGTACTCTTGTTTGTATATTTCTGTTTTTGTACTTGTTTTGTCCATAATATTAATTTTAAAAATAAAGAACTGTCAGGCACCCAAGCTAACTTGCTAGCTACTTCCAGACACAAATGAGAGAACAGCTCACTGAACATTACTCACCCTAGCAGAGCTGGTTAGGCTGTTATGTTATCCAGAGCGTTGGTGACTGCAACTGTGCTGCTGGCAACAATTTAATTACGCTTTTTTGCCGACGTTTACTGACACCGGCCACATTCAACGGGTGTTGAGCATTCGTAAATTTGTTTCCATGGCCGAGCAGTCATTGGAGTGGTGTAAAGCTCGCCGCCATTGGACTCTGGAACAGTGGACACGCGTTCTCTGGAATGATGAATCACGCTTCACCATCTGGTAGTCCAACAAACTAATCTGGGTTTGGGGGATGCCAGGAGAACGCTACCTGCCCGAATGCATAGTGCCAACTGTAAAGTTTGGTGGAGGAGGAATAATGGTCTGGGGATGTTTTTCATGGTTCGGGCTAGGCCCCTTAGATCCAGTGAAGGGAAATATTAATACTACAGCATACAATGACATTTTAGACAATTCTGTGCTTCCAACTTCGTGGTAACAGTTTGGGGAAGGCCCTTTCTTGTTTCAGCATGAAAATGCCCCCGTGCACTAAGCGAGATCCATACAGAAATGGTTTGTAGAGATCGGTGTGAAAGAACTTGACTGGCCTGCACAAAGCCCTGACCTCAACCCCATCGAAAACCTTTGGGATGAATTGGAAAGCCGACTGTGAGCCAGGCCTAATCTCCCAACATCAGAGCCCGACCTCACTAATGCTCTTGTGGCTGAATGGAAGCAAGTCCCCGCAGCAATGTTCCAACATCTAGTGGAACGCCTTCCCATAAGAGTGGAGGCTGTTATAGCAGCAAGGGGGGGACCAATTCCATATTAATGCCCATGATTTTGGAATGAGATGTTTGACGAGCAGGTGTCCGCATACTTTTGGTTATGTAATGGATGTCAGGCTCGTTCCACCAGGTCGTCACTAGTTACCACAGCCACAAAGTCAGAAGGCCCGCCTACTCAACCAATCAGATGAGGGAGTGTGATGACTCGTATGCCGGATCAGAAGGCCAACCATTCAGATGAGGGAGTGTGATGACCCGTATTCCGGCTTGCGGGAAACACTTCATTTTTTAAATGGCATATCTCGAGTTCAAGTTTGAGGACCAAACAACTAATAAAGAATTTGGGAATAAGAATTGGCAACGTCACTAAAATTCATAACATTGAGAAAGGACAAACGTTTTGGGCAAAAGGGTAAGTTGACTTAATTTTTTTAGATAACTAGTAGCTAACTTATGCTACTCATCTTAAATGAGCTAGCTAGCTAGTATACGTAATTCCATTGCAAGCACAGAGAAGTTATTTTATTTGACAGAGCAACGCTGTTTGTTTCTCTACAAGGCTTTCATTTTAATATTAATATATATAAAACAATTCCTTCAACAGACATATGCACAGCCTTTGGCAGGAAAAAAAGTCTCCCATTCAGTGGTGTTCCGTTTCAAGTTGTGTGCACAAAGACGTATGAATGCCACCAGGGGAAAGACAGGCAAACAAAAGACAAACAGAAATCTGATGCTGAAATGATCAAGGCTGTAAGTTCAAAGACAGATCACTGTAATTTATACCATACACTTTGACAACATTTTTACAAGTTCTAACTAACAATGGAATGTTCTTCAATAAAATTGAAGATGGGACTTTAAACGGGTGACCCAACTCTGTGGTCACTAAAGATCCCATGTGGGGTGCTTATATTTGTTCTGTTTTCACTGTATGTGTATATCAAACAGTATTCATATCATGTAATACTGTGTATAAAAGTACCATGATTGTAAAGTGTATGAAGAATGTACTGTATATGGAACAAAATCTGTAAAAAAAAAATATATATATGTGAAAAAAAAGTGACTTTTTTCCTTCGAAGAGGGGGGAGGATGGAACATTAAAACAAATACAAATAAAGAGTATGTAAGTGAAGTTAGGGTGGTGTGTTTCCCCTTACACTGTAAAGAGCTTTGGGTGTCTAGAAAAGCGCCATGTAAGTCCAATCTATTATTAATATGAAATGTTTTTCCATTTTCCATAGCTTGAAGACCATGCCTTTGTACAGAGATGGAAACGGGTACAAATGATCAGTTAAGTTAAATAAATGACTATAGTAAGTGCCTAGGTGCCAAATGAAGTAATAGAGTTGAAGTTTAATCTTAAATCAGCCAATTAAAAAAATGGACATTTCTGTGAACATGTCTGAAGCTACATTTTACTTGTGGATTTTGTCTACATGCCATTTTAAAAACCGATGCAGATATTGAAGTAAACATATGTTGGGTTAAGACAAGTAACGATGAGTAAGGGCAAAATGATAATAAGTTTTCAAGTTGAGTTTGAAAAACCCATCTGATTAACACTTTGTATTTACAACGGTTGGTTTGACTATGTCTAATAAATAACCAAATCATTGATGGGTCAATAGATAAAAGAATGCATGTCTCTCGTCTGCCCCTGCAAGACGGTCGGCATACGTGTCATCATAGTCCCCTCATCTGATTGGTTGTTTCCAAATAAACGTAAACTGGCATACGCGTCATCACACTCCCTCATCTGATTGGTCGAGTAGGCGGGCCTTTTGACTTTGTGGCTGTGGTAACTAGTGACGACACTGTTTTGACCTTTGACCAGGTAAAATTTCCCCAACCTGATTCAGGTTGGAATTGAGACTGATCTGAGTGCAAAAGGGGTGGCGGTGGGGTAGGGGGGTTCGTAATGTCTATAATGGTACAGTTGCTCAAATACTAGATTGTTGAACAGAATAAATGTATTATTGAAACCTTGCACCAAACAACCACACTGTTTTGGGGGGGGGAAGATACAGGCCCATTGTGAGGTTATAAATGATGTTACAATCAAAATGTTTAGGGCTATGTAAATTATATCAGAGGTAACATGAGGGCCTTCATCTCTGGTATTTGTGTGACAAGTTGGATTTGAACTTGGATCTCCTGCTTGTCAAGACACTGCCTTGGTCCACTCAGACAGTCTTCAGGACTTGACAGTTGAGTAGACTTAACATGGACTTAAGTCAATAGAACATGGACTTAAGTAAAACACCTATATTTTTTCAACACTTTTCTTTTACAGATTAGAAACAGAGAAGGAGTGAAAGTGTGACAGGTGAAGCAGGAAATGAACCCCCGACATCTGGGGTAGTAAGATGGCAGAATTCTTTGGAAAGTTCCCCATTCAACCACGCAACCATGTACCATGTGAGGAACTTGTGAATCCCATTGAGCTAAAGCCTGGGCCCCCATATCAGAAGATATATGTTTAGATTAAAGGTAAAATGTGTACTGAATTTGCCCAGTCTGGGGCATGGAGGTGGAGATAGCGAATTTGTGGCAGGTGTGCCTTCTAGCAAACTCTATGGACAAGTATAAAAACAGGCACGTTTATGGGTGCTTCCCTCAATTCGGGTCCTTCTTGAACTCAGAGAGTTCAAAATGTTATCACATTGAAGAAGTAAACAGAAAAGGAATTCACTCAACAAGAACATTGGTTTTGTGTAGCATTTCAGACATTAATGGCCGCTACATGCTAATAGTCCAAGTCAAGCAGCAATTTTGATTAATTGATCAGTTTTGTTTATGCTACATGTAGTTAATTGACACGTTGTTGTTGCGCCTTTTTTGCATCTGTTTTTTATGCAAATTAAGACCGGCTTTGTAGTTAATACTGCTGGCTTGTTTGCCTACTAGCTTTATATATAGCTTTGGCATACCATGCCACATGTTATTGCATAGCTCTCAAACTCTAGGCTGCATTCTGCCTTCTCCATACAGTTTTCAGCAGTTAGCTTCGCCCGTGACTGGCTCATGTGAACTACAATCCCGACTCTGTGTTTTAACGTTTAGAAACGGCAATAATCATCGCTTTCGATACGGCTTTTGAAACATATGTCCCTTATCATTCTTCAGTGAGAAAGAAATCCTTCTAATAAAATGACACTTACACAAAAAAAGTATGATTCTTAATGACTGTACAACTGGAAATGATCACCAACATTTTCAGAAAACAAGATATGGTATGGTACTTTGATTCAATTTAATCAAATTTATAAAGCCCTTTTTACATCAGCAGATGTCACAATGTGCTTATACAGAAACCGGGCCTAAAGCCCCAGAGAGCAAGCAACGCAGGTGTAGAAGCACGGTGGCTAGGAACAACTCCCTAGAAAGGCAGGAACCTAGGAAGAAACCTAGAAAGGAAGGGGTGGCCAGTCTTCTTCTGGCTGTGCCAGTGGAGATTATAGTACATGGTCATTAAGGCCAGATCGTTCAAGATGTTCAAACGTTCACAGAAGACCAGCAGGGTCAAATAATAATCACAGTGGTTATAGAGGGTGCAACAGGTCAGCACCTCAGGATTAAAGGAATGTACCAACAAAGTTAGTTAAGTTGAATACTTACAGTGCCTTCAGAAAGTATTCATACCCCTTGGCTTACTCCACGTTTTGTTGTGTTACAGCCTGAATTCAAAATTTATAAAATTTATATTTTTATCTCACCAATCTACACACAATACCCCATAATGACAAAGTGAAAACATGTTTTTTTATTTCATTTGCAAATGTATTTCAAATGAAATACAGAAATATGTCATTTACGTAAGTGTTCACACCTCTGAGTCAATACTTTGTATAAGCACCTTTTAGCGGCGATTACAGCTTTGAGTCGTCTTTGGTATGTGTATCAGTTTTGCACATGTGGATTTGGGGATTTTCTCCCTTGCAGACTTTCCCACGCTCTGTTAAGTTAGATGGGGAACGGCGGTGAACAATAATCTTTCCACCGATTTTCAATGGGATTCAAGTCTGGGCTGTGGCTGGGCCACTCAAGGACTTTCACATTCTTGTTCTGAAGCCATTCCAGTGTTGCTTTGGCTGTATGTTTGGGGTAATTGTCCTGCTGGAATGTAAATCTTCACCCCAGTCTGATGCAGGGAATTTGCTTGTATTTGGTTCCATTCATTGTTCCCTCTATCCTTACCAGTCTCCCAGTCCCTGCCGCTGAAAAGCATCCCCATAGCATAATGCTGCCTCCACCATGCTTCACGGTAGGGATGGTGTTAGACGGGTGATGACATGTGCCTGGAGTCTATCAAGTGCCTTTTTCTAGTATTGGCCTCCGTCTGGCCACTCCCATAAAGCCCAGATTGATGAAGTGTTATAGAGACTGTTGTCCTTCTGGCAGGTTCTCCCATCTCAGCCAAGGAACTCTGACCAAGGTCCTTCTTGACCTGCTGCTCAGTTTGGTCAGACGGTCAGCTGTAGGCAGAGTCTCGGTACTTCCATATTTTTTCCATTTCACAATGATGGAAATCACTGTGCTCTTGGAAACTTTCAACATTCTAGAAATTGTTTTATACCCATCCCCAGATATATGCCTACCCTTCCACAGATATATGCCTCATCACAATTATATCTTGGAGATCTACGGATAGTTCCTTGGACTTCATGGTATAGTTTCTGCTCTGACATGCACTGTCAACTGGGACCTTAAATAGACAAGTGTGTTTCTTGTTTCTTTCTAAATCATGTCCAAACTATTGAATTGGGCACAGGTGGACTCCAATCAACTTGTAGCGACATCTCAAGGATGATCAAAGGAAATTTGAGCTCAATTTGGAGTGTCATAGCAAAGGGGTGGTGAATACGTATGTAAATGACATATTTCTGTATTTAATTTAATACATTTTTACTTTGTCATTATGGGGTATAGTGTGTAGATGGGTGAGAAAAAATATCGATTTAATGCATTTTGAATTTAGACTGTAACAGACTGAAATAAGTCTGAATACTTTCAGAAGGCACTGTACTTTTACTGTGGTTAATTGTTATCCGCTCTTGTTCCTTCTGATCGTGAGAGCTGAAGCAAGGTGCTGCACCATATATTCTGAGTGAAGTTTTTTTTCTCTCACTATAGCTAGTTATTTCTAACCAATAACAGTGTTGCTATACAAAAATCCAATCCAGGGCAGGCTTCTGACCCATCCACAACCAAAAAAGGTAAAGAAAATGTAATTTAACTTGCATCCCGATTTAAAAAAGCATTGGATTGTTGTAAGCATTGGCTGGAGGGAGTTTCCAACATTGTTAAATCCTTAATGGGGAGAACGGTAGAGAATCGAAACACAGGTACCATGCAAACACAGGTACCACCCTTCACCCAGAAGTATGCACTTCTTCCCTCCCCCTCAATGCAATTAAAGGCACACTAATAAGTATGGTGAATAACACTAGTGTTCTTGCTTCCAGAAGCAAGCACATTCAATATTAGCATTTATCTTCTCAAAAGTATTTGGATAGGGTTATATAAAATGGTACATTTATTTCGAATCAACTTATGGAAAAGATATGACAACTCCCAATATGGGAGAGAATAGTTTTACAAAAAAACGTATTTCCACTGCATTTTACATAGTCTTCACAAAATTATAAGTGTACAACTTTGAAACATACCCCCCCCCCCCCCCACAAAAAAAACTAACAAAACATTTCCTTAAGTATGACCAAGTTCCTCTTGTTGAATGCACAAAAAATGGGTTATAAATAGTGGTTAGTGGATGTGTGGTTATATCTATCATTCAACTGTAATACGTATCTAAAAAGCTCTAGCAGTGTATTTACAAATGTGGTCAAGTTGCACAGTAACATAATGCATCAGGAAGTGCATGACAAATGTAATAATATATATCAGCAAAAAGGCCATTTTCATTTTCTCAACAACATATAAACTCTCCAGCTAACAAGCTTTTATTGGACAACTGGTGGCTATGAGGCAGCACACCACTGTCGGCAAGCTGATATTGCACCCGTGTTGACAGATATGGTAGTATATCGCCAGCAGCCCAGCAACGAAACGACCAACTGACGGTCAACATGAAACTGTTAGCATTGTCAGCTACCGCCGACTTTGTCGATGGTGGGCCACCGTAAGCTTGCCATCAGGGTCAGGCATGGCCTGTTTGGGCCAAAATAAGGCAACTCGGAGTAGCAAACTCTCCTTCAATGTGTGGTCCATCCATACGTCGGGAGGATAGAGGGAGTTTTGTGACATTAGGAAAACATTTACCTTGACTGATACCCTTCCATGTGTCATTTTCTGCTCCTAGCATTCAGAGGTCTTTGGCTGTTACCGTTGTGCCGCACACTGATTCCCTTCAATAGCACACTTTCTTCAACATTCTCTCCTCATTTACCGGCAGGTAGGTAAAATGTCTACCACCGTACATATAATTCGTAAGCAGTGGTGTAAAGTACTTAAATAAACATACTTTAAATGACTACTTAAGTACTTTTCGGGTATCTGTATTTTACTATTCATATTTTTGACAGCTTTTACCTTTACTCCACTACATTCCGAAAGAAAATAATGTACTTTTTAGGCCATACATTTTTCCTGACACCCAAAATACTTGTTACATTTCAAATGCTTAGCAGGACAGGAAAATGGTCCAATTCACACACTTATCAAGAGATAATCCCTGGTCATCCATACTGCCTCTGATCTGGCTGACAGTGTTGGAGTGTGCCCCTGCCTATCCTTAAATAAAATAAACTAGAAAATCGTGGCGTCTGGTTCGCTTCATATAAGGAATGTGAAACCAAATATTTTAGACTTTTACTCGGCCTCCCGGGTGGCGCAGTGGTCTAGGGCACTGCATCACAGTGCTAGCTGCGCCACCAGAGTCTCTGGGTTCGCGCCCAGGCTGGGCTGGGTTCGCGCCCAGGCTCTGTCGCAGCCGGCCGCAACCGGGAGGTCCGTGGGGCGACACACAATTGGCATAGCGTCGTCCGGGTTAGGGAGGGTTTGGCCGGTAGGGATATCCTTGTCTCAGTATGTAAAATGTAATAAAAAAAATGTATGCACTCTACTGTAAGTCGCTCTGGATAAGAGCGTCTGCTAAATTACTAAAATGAAAATGTAAATTTTTTTACTCAAATAGCGTTTAATTGGGTGACTTTCACTTTTACTAGAGTCATTTTCTATTAAGGTACAGCATCTTTACTTTTACTCAAGTATGACAAATGTGTACTTTTCCCTCCATTGTTCTTAAGTATATATTTGTGTGTATACGCATAGATTCCATTTGGATTAGTGATAGTGTTATTTGAGTTGTTAACTGGATTCATTCTGCCATTCGGGATTTCTTGTTTCAAGTTAATAATTTTTTTTTAATTGTCCTTGTTTGAAATTTTTGCTGCACTGTTAGGAGCTAGTCACACAAGCATTTCGCTGCACCCACTATAACATCTGCCAAACTGTGTACGCGACCAATAAACTTTGATTTGATTTAGGTAAAGACGTATTTGGTGAATAAAACAATTGAATGAATGCTCCATTGCCCCATCCAGTGTTGCTACTTTGATGGAGATTTTCCCAAAGCAAAAAGCAGGATTTTAAAGACATTATTGTCCATTCAACCGTGCCAGGATAGCTCTGTTGTAGTTTGGGCCAGACATCTCATTATGTGTTTGCCTGCTTGAGCATTTCAGTGTGTAGTACCAGGCTGAATACCAGTGAGGTCCAAGTAGTACTCATCCTGTTGATACTAGTTGAAGACTGCCCTTCATGCATGAGTATTCTGTAGTTCATTTGGAGTTACAAGTTCAGTCCAACGCAATGACTTTCCAGTTTTCGAAACGACGTCTGGGATGGTCCACCATTTAGGCCTCTGAAGAAGCCTGGGGTTTGAGTTGAGCTTTCTCCATGGCTGTACCATAGGGATCGGATCTTTTGAAGAAGCCCATCTGGAAGGGCGGAAAGAGAAAGGAGACTTATTACAATTTCAAAGGCAATAATTACATGAATAGCCCTCATAGATGTCATAGTACCAGTTCAGTTAGATTGCATTTCATCGTTATTTGCTAACAACATACGCTTTCAAGACTGCACATTTTGAACACTTCTAATCTTGATCTTATTTTATAGTTTTTAGATATTATTTTAAGAATTGATATGCTTCTCCCTAGCTGGCAAAACCGGTTGCAATGATATCATGATGAACTCTTATGGGACTTCATGGTCAGGTTGCAAAATGATTTTCTATATGTATTTTTAGCAACCAGAAACAGGTTGTAATAAATAGTATGACGTCTATCCTATGACAACATCTTTATCTGGTTATATAATGTATTGCCAACCATAAAAACAGTTTACAAACAGAACATTACGTCATCATGACGTAACATGCATGTGATTTTGCCCGTTGGGTTTATTGTCCTTTACGCTACACTTACCTTGTATAGTACATATATGAGCAGGGCGAGCAGCAGCAGTCCAGCCAGTATGGCCAGAATGATGATCCACAGGGGTACAATGTACTGGCTCTCCGGCTTGTTCCACATCACTGGAGTCAGGACCTGCAACGCAATGATATGTTGTTACCGTTGGGGAGTGAGAGGTCACTGAAAAAATGTGACATTACTCATAACAACGTTTAAAAAAAAAAAAATGTTTTGTGTGCACTTCTTCAAACGATATCCCAAATCATACAGACAGGACTGGCCTAAACCATTAAAAACCTAAAAATGAACAGTTTAATAAATAAATTGCACTTGCCTTCGTGGATCCACTGGGTTTGAGTTTGGGAGCGATGGCATAGGGCATGTTCTTGACTCTGTACTGGGCAGAACACTCCAACACATACTGCTTGTATGCCCTCTGTAGCATTAGTTCAAAGAAAATAAATAATGAGACAATAGATCATCTGAACTACTTAGCCAAATATTGCCAAAGTGTGTACAAAAACCCCCAAATACCTTTCACTGTAAAAACGGACACTCTAAACAAATGTTTTATATGCTTTACAAATGTACTACAAGGAGAGGGCAACATTGTACCACCGACTAGCAGAACCTACAATGCCTTCACTTATGTAACTTAAATATTTATGTATTTCATTTTGAATAGATTTTCAACAACAACAAAATCATTATGGGGTATTGTGTGTAGATGGGTGAGATAAAAAAAAACAACAACAACTATTTAATCCATTTTGAATTCAGGCTGTAACACAAGAACATTTTGGAATAAGTCAAGGAGTATGAATACTTTCTGAAGTAGCTTCATTCTTCATTTGAACTACCAATAATAGCAGTAGTATTACAGAACTAATACTACATAAGGATTGTTAGTACCAAGTTAAATTACATTTGATCTACATAGCACAATATACATGTGCTATCCAAATGATCATTTAATATAAACAGTACTGCACGGTACATGACAGTAGTACAAACTACAGTCACGCTCTCTCACCTCGATGAAGGTCTCAGCCCAGATGCGTGAGCGGACTGTCAGAATGACACTGCTTCCTCTCTCCAGTAACCCCACATGACAGTGCAGTCTCCAGCACTCCACCGTAGAGCATGACTATGGAGGAAGGCAAACAGTAATCAATACAGACCACCAATACATGACATTCAATCAATCTCACAAACAGTTATAGCTAATAATCTGTGATTATGAGCAGTAAGAGGCTATTGTGAACTTTTGCCTTTGGTGCATCATTCAAGCCAACGTTTTATGTAAACAATTAGCAACTAAACTTAGTGTATCTTCAAGTTCTCCATAAAGAGCTAATCCCTTTGCTTTTAATGAAAGGGAATGATACTAGGTTGTAGTTTTGTGCCCTTTGTGAAAAGTGGGGAGCCATTGTTAATTTTGTTGTAAAACGTTTTGTGGTCATTAGTTTTTTTTTTTGAGGTGAAAGAATACTGAATGACGGGGAGAGAGGGAATGAATAATGATTGCATTAATGATTGCATAACTGAATAATAATGGGTGGAGAGCATAAAGGAAAAATCAAAAGAGAGCCGTTTTGATTTGACAGCTGTTTTGAGAAGTTTTGTTTTGAGAAGTATACTTCACATACAACGACGCTATATAACGTATAATTACGAGCAGATCTTATGATGATAGATATCCTCATATCCCTTTTACGAGAGAATAATTCCCTTTCAGTTTGTCTTTTGTGGTATTAGCGAAGCCACGGATGGTTCTTAGTGTTTTGTCTGTGGTAATTCAGCTCATAAGGCTATCGTTAGGACATGAAACGAAAGCCTCGACTCAAAAAGAGACGGAATTACAATGAAAAACAACAAACAAAGAAAAAGACAATGACTTCAAGAGAGAAGAGGTTAGGCAGGCCAATAAACATGACTGCTGCACCAGCAGCATTCGAGGCCAGTCTATTTAACAAGCTAGTGAACTACAGGCCTCACATAAGATGCTCATTATTACCCCTTAACTCTCTAATCTCTGTGCTCCCGGACTATGTGCCAAGTGACTTCATTTAACAGTCGGTATCTGCTGTTTTACTGTTTTTAGAGTTAACAGACCTCAGCGGCCGTGTGTCACTGTTGACTCCACATGGGGTTAAGCATGTTGAGTCTCTAAACAAGATGAGTGAGGGGAGGGGGGGGAGAAGAAAAGGGAGAGAAAATAAGGAAATATGATAAATAAATAATGAAGAAATGAGAGAAAAGAAAAAGGTAAAAGGAGAGAAGATTAAGGGAAGAAGGAGAGAAAACATCTCCCGGAATCTTCATATGGGGATCAGATGAACAGCTCTCGAGAGGCACTACTGGCTGGCTTTATAATGCTGTAGGGACTGAGAGTGTGGTCAGTACTCTCAGTGGATGACTGTGTGAGTGCGTGCATGGTCATGTTTCCATTTGAAGAATTTGTAGCTACAATGAGTTTTGTAATTTATGGGTCTGGGCTGGTGGTTTCCTTTCAGCCATACATGTATTCACTCTCACAGTACAAGCCAAAAACATCACACTAACTCCACTTACCCCCCCTTCCCCCTCTAAAAGCTACTCCAAACATGAGGTGAAGCTTCCCCCTCTAAAAGCTACTCCAAACATGAGGTGAAGCTTCTCCCTCTAAAAGCTACTCCAAACATGAGGTGAAGCTTCTCCCTCTAAAAGCTACTCCAAACATGAGAGGTGACTGTAGAAACCAAGTTGACCTGCTAACCCTTTTTTACCTATTAAAAGTACCACTAACGGGTCACAAGACACACACACACACACACACACACACACACGGCTGCCTCACCAAGTTGCTTTGTTTGGCCAGAGGATCCCTGTAGACCTCTCTCCTCTGGATGTGGTGTTCAGGGCTGAACGTCTGTGAGGAGGGAGGCTGTTCTGTTGTAGGAGGCTGGAGCTGGCAACACACACAGAATACTACACATGTACCATTCCACTCATAGACACATAACACAAACTCTCATATGGTCATTGTGACTCATAAACGTGGGTAATATTGGACTGCTGCATATCCTTGGCGTAAATACTGCGAATGATTATGTGACACCACACAAAATAAATGACAATGTATTAGGGTTGGGTGTGAATGTATACAGTATCTGGGATGAGTGTCTGTGGATGTAGATTATGAGAAAGCGTGTGCATCCAGTATGATTGTGTGTGCGCCTGCCTGCATGCATCTATGCATGTGTACGTGTGTTCCTCACCTTGAGTTTCAGTGCATTGAGGGTGTGGTTGGAGCTGCAGTTGAGTGGTCCCTGAGTGATGACCTCCACAGGGTACAGAAGGTCGTGACCCTGAGCTCTCAGAGGGCACCGCAGCTCCAGCACCGACTGACTGATCATACTGGGCCCGTTGTTCACCAACTTACAGAGAGAGAGAGAGAAAGAGAGAGAACCCATGTTAGCATACTGTACCAGGAAGCTGAGATAAGCATTTGTTCAACCACCTAACCCTACAACTCCACTTAACAAAATAACACAAAATCAACTCTAGCGGCACACGTTGAGTACCTCGTAGACATGCTGGATCTCAGACCCAATGTCCTGCTCCTCTTGGAGGCTGTGGCTCATCCTCCAGTTTGGGGGAGGGAAGAGGAGCTTGTCCGGACGGGAAACGCTTCAATCGAGAAAAGGAGAGAGAGAGTAACACCGTAGGACAAAGGACAAAATAGTAAAAAGATGCAGTACACATACCCTACAGAACGTGGTAACGAAACATTAATTTCCAATGTAATCGGGGCTGGGGCTGTTGAAGTCCAATATATTGGTACCCAGTCACTTTGAGTGTAGCTAAACAGGGAATATGTCATTAGTATAGTGATGGAGACTACTAATTAATTTGTTTGCTCGTCCATCCATCCATCCATCCATCCATCCATCCATCCATCCATCCATCCATCCATCCATCCATCCATCCATCCATCCATCCATCCATCCATCCATCCATCCATCCATCCATCCATCCATCCATCCATCCATCCATCCATCCATCCATCCATCCATCCATGCTGACTCACCCCTGTAGGATAACATCAGCTACCACAGCCACCTCAAGATCATAGAGCTCAACATCGCTCTGGGAGCTATTCTCATTTTTACTGAGTGGAGAGAGAACAGAGAAGTGTAACACTACATTTAGATTGTGCTAAAAAGATGGTTTGTGGATGTTCATTGGAAGTTCACTTAACAGTCAACAACATTTTAACTAACTATGCACTAACCCTAAGCTTAGCTCAAGTCAGGACACGGGCGTAAGTGTGGAAGTATTAGGGCGGGTTGAGGTACAAAAAAACATTCAACCTCACACCAACATTTAACTAAATATTAATACAGTACACAGTAAAGTAATTCAGAGTATATACCATTTCTGTGCACACAACTGTGTTACCTGCGTATCTGGAGCTCAAACTGCACCGTATTGTAAGTGTCCTTCAGTCGGGGCACAGTGAAGCGGAGGCCTGCCCACAACTGTGACGATCCACACAAAAGACACACGATCAACCACAAAGACACTAGAGATACACTGACCTCAGATCTGTCAGAAAGACAGTCCGTCTTAAACACACACACACACACAGTCATTAACAGGATCAGTCTGGGTCACACAACATAATTCGTAAAGACAGATAATTGTACAGACATACAGAAACCCACAAGCAGAAGGACAGAAGTACCATATTGCTTCAGCAACATTGGAAGTTCCTTTCATAACAATAAAGCTCCATTTGACTTTGAATTGAAGAAACAGTTAGTCCATGATGGTCCACTTACACTTGTGCCAGACTTCATAGGGTTGCCCAGGTCACAGACCAGATAGCGGGTCTGATTCTCTGCCTCGTAGCTACAGGTTAGCTGAGTCAGACTCTGCTTATGAGATCCAAGCACCAACATAGAGAGAGAGACATAGAATTTGGAAATACTGTGAAGTCAAGTCTTTCTAACTATTAATATCATTACCATTGTTTTAGTCATCAGGCCATCGTTAGTATCAACACTATTGCATTGATATCACTTAAATTATGGTCATTGTCATGTGGATATTTATTATCATAGCATTGACATTTTTATTAGAAATATTAGCCGTAGCATCGTTTTGAGTTAGCATGTCCCCTAAGAGGGACAGGACAGATGGTTGCTCCCTCACCGCATTGTTGCGGGCTATACCACTGTAGTCAGCCTCTGGGGGAAGCACCATGTAAAGCTCTGCCTCGTAGGCCCCGCCCTCTCCCTCGTTCCTGGCATTGAAAGTCAGGGTCAGGGAGTTCTCGTCACCCAGATACACCTCCGTCCTATCGCTAAGGAAACCACAAGAAAATACAACAACGTAAAACAAAGCAACAATAAACATGTCATCCCCCACGAATGATGCAGCGTCCCCCTTGGGCCAATCAGTGTAATTCATGTAAATGACAAATCTTTATGACAAGACGCATCATTCACCGAAGTTTCGTCAAAAATGTTTGAGATATCGTGTGGGTTAGCTAGACTCATATCCCTGATCATGTGTGCCAAATTTCATCACTCTGAGTCAAACAAATCAAGAGATGTAAACATATGCCTGTTATAGCATTACCGTAGGTCGATATGAATGTTCTTGCATATGTTGAGTTTTGACATTGTTTGCAACATGTGTACCAAATTTTGCATTGAGAGACCTTTGTCCATAGATGCCACATATCAAGTTTCGTGCAGATCGGTCAGTGTTTTTCATAAAATTCTAATTGCCGAAAATCCATAAGTGCGGACCTTGAGGCAAATTTGTTCCTTGTGAGGACAGGGACCTATGTAAAAAAAATATTAATGAAACGCAGAGGAAGTGATAACATCGCTACTCTATCACTGCAGACTACGAGAGAAGAGGAAAGGTTAAAGGTGGTGGGGGGAGAGGGAGATGCACTGTAAGTCAAATTGTATTTGATTCAAAGCTTTTAAGATATTATAAGATACAGACAAACATGTACATGAAATATAATCAATTTATAATTGTTTTTTAAATTATACGAGCAAAAAATATTCAATTTAATTTGGCACGGCAAGCCAGACAAAATTAAACAGGCCTATTTATATAATGAATATGAAGGAGGGCAGAAGGGAGGGCAGAAATGATGAACTATTAAAGCCTCCCTAAAGGCCAGTCATGCAAAAGTCATACTTAAATCCGAACTGGTTCTCTAGCAGATTTGTAAGAATGTCTCACCCCATGTTCAAGAATGGCCTTTCCCCTTTATTCAGATTACAACCTCTCACTTTCGGTTATTTGAAAATGAAATTATCTCCAAAATATTGCTATTTTTAAAACAAGCCATAAAAAGTTGGTTGCAATTTCAGTTTAATCCACTAGATAAGACAGAACAAATATTACATCAAATATTATGGTTAAACTCAAATATACAAATATAATTGATAAAAAATACTTCCTAGAACTCGATGGTCACTCTGACAGAGCTCCAGAGTAACTCTGTGGAGATTGGAGAACCTTCCATAAGGACAACCATCTCTGCAGCACTCCACCAATCAGGCCTTTACGGTAGAGTGGCCAGACGGAAGCCACTCCTCAGTAAAAGGCACTTGACAGCCCGGTTGGAGTATGCCTAAAGGCACCTAAAGGACTCTCAGACCATGATAAACAAGATTATCTGGTCTGATGAAACCAAGATTGAACTATTTGGCCTGAATGCTAAGCGTGATGTCTGGAGGAAACCTGGCACCATCCTTACGGTGAATCATGGTGGTGGCAGCATCCAGATGTGGGGATGTTTTTCAGCGGCAGGCACTGGGAGACTAGTCAGGATTGAGGGAAAGATGAACGGAGCAATGACAAGAGAGATCCTTGATGAAAACCTGCTCCGGAGCGGGGTGAAGGTTCACCGTCCAACAGGACAACAACCCTAAGCACACAGCCAAGACAACGCAGGAGTGGCTTGGGACAAGTCTCTGAATGTCCTTGAGTGGCTCAGCCAGAGCCCGGACTTGAACCCGATCTAACATCTCTGGAGAGACCTGAAAATAGCTGTGCAGGGACGCTCCCTATCCAACCTGACAGAGCTTGAGAGGATCTGCAGAAAAGAAAAGGAGAAACTCCCCAAATACAGGTGTGCCAAGCTTGTAGCATAATATCCAAGTAGACTCGAGGCTGTAATCGCTGCCAAAGGTGCTTCAACAAAGTACTGAGTAAAGGGTCTGAATACTTATGTAAATGTGATATTTCAGTTTTGTTTTATTTTATAAATTTGCAAAAAAAAACTAAAACTGTTTTTGCTTTGTCATTTTGGGGTACTGTGTGTAGATTGGTGAGGGGGGAAAACAATTCAATCAATTTTAGATTAAGGCTGTAACGTAACAAAATTTGGAAAAAAATCAAGGGGTCTGAATACTTTCCAAGTCTACTGTATACTTGAACCCAGAGGATGTACTATACAAAGTACCAATAATAAAGAGCATTTATCGCTAAGATAGGCCTCAAGGTTGTGAACACAAAACAACCTCACGCATAGGAATTCTCGGGAAGCAAGAAATGTAAGTCCTAAAAAACAAGCTGTGTATTACATTCCAATGGTGACAGGTCGTCGAAGCGGCATAGTGAAAGTACTGAATCATAGACGCTTTTTTGACTGACTTGGTCTCGCGGAAACAGAAAAAACACATTCCCCAATTTTCCATGGGAAACTCTTAACTTGATTGTACTCTGCCGCTAATAAAAATCACATGGCCAAGTCCTGCAATACACTACTCAAGACAGAGCAAGAAAAGAGCTGGAGCTACTAGTTTGTGAATGGCCCCAGTTGTTCCATTCAGCCTTTAGTGCAACATACTCTGCTGTTGTCTACACTCAAACAACAATGATTAACCATGAATAACCAGGAGCAAGTAAAGAGTCGTGAGGATATGAGTTACTCTCCTTGGAATAAAAGTGCATTTCTTTAATCAAGGACAAATAAACATACATGTATATCAGTGGCCACCAAACAGTCGATCACGATCGACTGGTCGATCTCCAAGCCATTCCTAGTCGATCACCAAACATTTCTGTAAAACCCCCTTGCATTCCTATTATTACTATATATTTTTTTGATGTTGGCGTTAGGTGCACTTGATTCAGCTACGCTAGCGCCGGGAAGGCAAAGTGTTCCCATTATGAACCATTTCATGTGTTTGAAGGTATAACTCCGCCTACCCGGCAGTCCCAGAGAGCAAATCAAGTGCACCTATAGGCCTGCTGCTGGCCAATCAGATGGCTCAGATCACCGTGTCTGCTCAGTTTCCTCGCACCATAGACTGTAAAAAGAAGCCTCGAACGCACAGCAAAGTTGATAATGTGAGATTTAAAAACTTTTAAAACCATGACTAGAGAGAGAATCAACGAATCCCGCAAAGAATTGCTGTTTTTATGAGTTTGTTCATGTTTAAGTTATTCAGGACTGTCAATACTTTGCTCAACGGTTTTATAAGTCATAAAATGCATATTTTCCCTACTTGCACTCACGCTACAACCAGCACTGCAGCTGCAATGAATGAGTAAAGCAAAGTGTTTCGATAAGCTATTATTTGTGGCTTTTTTTATATTGAGGAATATTTCACTTTCTCTGGTCATGGGAGAAACAACATGAATTGTTGCACGAAGCAGAAATAATGCAGGGCGACTTAAGTTTCGCCATCAGCTGGAAGACTGTCTCCTTTTCTCAGCGGAGGGAGGGAGGGAGGGAGGGAGAGGAGGGACGGTGAGACGTGTAAGAGGCAGCCTCAACGGTGCTCCCTCCCTCCCCTCAGACTGACCATCAGAAGGAGGCCATCACCAGTAAAATAAAAAAGCAACCGTTTAACACAAAAGCCCAACTATAGACCTCTCGACAGTCTGTATCCGATCGTTTCTTTCCTACTCTTCTTTCTTGGTTGCCACAAGACCTACTGAGGCCTTTCACCTATCGAAAGGTCAAGAGGGAGAATACCAAGGTGGACTATTCCGGAGTAATGCCTTGGTTTAAGGTAATGGAGAGGGGACTTCAGCTCACCCATAAACAGCCAGTTTGAGGTCAGGGACACAGATGTTGTCCTCACCACAGTCCAGCTGAATCTGGGCCTGCAGAACAGAAAGAGTGGAGAGAGAGAGAGAGAGAGAGATGTTAATGGGAGAGAGAGGGAGATATTTCGATTTTGAGAAAAAATGTATCGTCCCAATTCAGTTAGCGCCTCATCTTAGAATGCTAAAAAAATGCACTTCTACTGAAAGAGAGAGAGAGAGATATTTAGAGAGAGCAAGAGAGTTATGTAATACCAAGAAAGACATGAATACAACTCACTAAGATTTTCAGCTTATTACGTACTACCAGTATATTTTCTTAAGACTGCAAAAACAGCATGCAGTTCTATGACAATTTACATTGGTTTTTGAACAACCACTGGTAAATTTACCACGGCAATAAAGTTTTATGAAGACTAACGCCTTAAATGAGAGAATGAGGGGGAAAGGTAGAGGAGTGAGAAGTAAGGGAATAAGGGGAGGGCGGAAAAAGAGAAAGCAAATGAGGGGTGAAGGAATGAACGGAAACAGTGTTTCGTTTTGGTGGAATGAGGAGAGCAATGATGTTCGAGAAAGGTAGACAGACTCCAATGTGAAGAAAGGAGGGATTGGGAGAAAAAAAGAAACTTGCTGCTTAGTGAGGAGAGGAATTGGTCTCCTAAGCAATTTGTCACTGAAGTGTAAAGACTTTACAAACCACAATAAAATATAAATCGAATATGATTCGATTAGACCGTATTCCCCTTCACTCTCTTCCGCCTCTCTCCTTCTCCAACATTGCTCTTGCTCTGTGTACTGTGAACCCATTGTTACAATACTACCCCATCCCGGCAGCAACATGTGGAAAACATTAGACCCAAAAAGGATTCTACAAGAGTGCAGAGTCGGCATGGCGGTCACTCACTCCGTATCCATGGCGGTGGCTCATTTAAAGTCCTCAATGTTATCGTTCACTAAAGTCCATGTGGTAATCGGTCAGTCAGCACAAGATCATAAGACGGAGGAGTGCACGGGGACTAGTAATGTTCACACAGAAACACCAAGGGTTGCCCTTCTCTGCTTATCTTTTCCCCCACTTACTCACTGTCATGTTCTTTCAGCCCTCCATCTCCGTGGGACAAAAAGGGCGGTAAAAACTTTATTGTTGAGAAGTGCAAGAGAAAGAGGTAGAGAGTGCAAACATATTTCTGTGTAATAATGGAAGCATGGAAAGTCTGAGCTATTCCCAAAAGCTGTTCTAGCTAAGTTGTATTGGTTTCTCTGCCAATAAGTGAGAGGCTCTGAGCACACACATACTTTTACACAGACACACACACGCATGTGCACACACACACACTTATACTCACACACACATATATAAACACATGCACATGCTCCAAGCCTGGCTCGTCTGGCTCGCAACATGGCAGAGACCAAAGGCTACATACATAAACAAACCACAACCAGATGGCTAGCCTCAGTGCCCCACCCAGAAAGAGCTGTCAGTTCTCCCTCTGTTTAATCGCATAGCCGTGACTCGACCCACCACCCCTACCCCTGAGGATTCTATTCTCAATTCGGAAAAGCTACCACCATGAAATTGGAAAGAGGGCCCACCACGTTCTTTGCCATTATCGCATATGTGACAGCATGGGTAGTGCCATTGAAGGCTTTCATCTTAAGTAAAGTTTAAAAAAAAGGCTTTGTAGCAAGTGTGCCGTCTATCCAACTCTATGGCTGCCACATATTGTAATTCCGTGCTTTGTGTATCAGGACAAACCCCCAACCTTTAGACATATGGGGACCAGCACTACTGAAGGGTCGTCCATATTCAAACTGGCCACTTATGCCTTTCTACTTCAACAAGTCTTTATGGCGCAAAATGTAGATATTGGGGGATTTAGATATGGTGCACATGTGTGTTTGTGGTGAAGTCTGATAGTTTTGGACTCCATTGTCCATAGTGCACCTCTGTTCATACCCTCTATACGTTGAGTGGACTGGAGACGTTGTGTGGACTGGCGTTTCAGTAGTAGTGTCATGTACATACCAGCTATGAACTGTAATGTGGTCTGGTAAATATTCAGTTAAATTCAGTCAAATCAGGAAATAAACAGAAATTCCAATTCCGAAATGTTTTCTAATTGAATAGCATAGTTAATACATACCTTCTGCTCTATAAGGTGTGTTGTCTGGTATTTTAGAATGGGTCTCAGGCCATGGAGATCCAGTGAAGCGAGAGGGTCCAGGCTAAAGTTAAGTGTGACGTAAATGGGGGAAAGTTTATCCCTAAACTCCCCTTCACTCTGCAACACACATGGGGGAAGAAGGGCAACGGCATCAGCAACACACTCAAGAGGAAGTGAATCAGTGTTACACTGAACTCATGTTCACGATGTGTTTAACTGTTACTTTACTTATTGTCAACTAACTGGTTGAGATAAGACACCGTGTGCCTCTAGATGTTACAGATCAGTGTAAATGTACAGCGTAAGGGGAAATGTTCACTTTCAGTCATATTGAAACTATAATCAAAAAAAGATGAACTGTAAAATGTAACATTAAATGTTTCATTTTACTGGTCTTTGAAGGCTGGATTCGAAATAACTAGCCAACATTTCCCTTTAAGTCCACCTCGAAACTTTAAGTCCACCTCGAGAAGAGTTCATTGGATCATTGTCGTATTTATAAACGGGCAATTTTTCCAACGTCTTTGAACATTTCTGTAACACTTTACTTAAAGCCTGAAGGTTTAATGCTTTATAACATGTTTTAAGCACGTCCAAGTCTACAAAATGCCTTATAGCAAGGCTTTTTAATATGTCTCCCAACATTTTTGAGTGTTTGATGTGACTAACGCGCAGGTAGATGCGGGTGTCGTGACACGTTCGTCCTCCGTTGGCCATGGTGATGGTCTTCAGTAGGCTGGGCTGTTGGCTATCCAGGAACAGAGTTCTCCTCACTGACGACTCCTTCTGGGTCTGCTTCAGATGGTCCAACTGTACCTCCACCACAAAACCTGCACCACACACACAGGGTGGGTTACATACACGTGCACACACACACACACACACACACACACACACACACACACACACACACACACACACGATAGAACACAGAACTATACTCACAAAAACAAACATTGAAACACACATGCATTTAAAGTAATTACAGAGTCAGTTATTGTGGATACACTAACACAATACACACAATTACAAATACCCATTCCCAAGTGCAGACACACACACACACACAATCACACTCCCACATACTCAAACATAAACACACACATACACTCACAAACCTTGCAAAGTTTCCCCTGTACTTACTCGACTGCCCTTTTATCTTAATCTTAACTGCTAAATTGACCACAGTGAGTTCAGGCATATTTGTGGCCACACAAGGGAAGGTAATAGGGAACAGCTGTGTCGGGGTCTTTCAAAATGAAAACACTGGGCTCACCTAGATCAGCAGGGAGGTGCTTCCCATTGGCCGAGAGGCAGAAACTGAGGTTGACACTGGAGGGGGTGAAGACAGAGAAAAAATAGTGAGGGGGAGTATTTCAGTATACGGTATATTCAATAGATCCATATAGAGCTCTGATAATACAGTGATAATATACAATACTACTGCATTTTGAATGATGCATTCCATGTAAAAAAATGCTACCTTTGAATAGATACCCTGTAATGGAAATATATTAATCTTGTATTCAAGTTTGAACATATGATCAAGTAATAGGACTGGCCACCCCTCAGAGCCTGGTGCTTCTCTAGGTTTCTTCCTAGGTTCCTGTCTTTCTAGGGAGTTTTTCCTAGCCACTACGCTTCTACATCTGCATTGCTTGCTGTTTGGGGTTTTAGGCTGGGTTTCTGTATAAGCACTTTGTGACATCTGCTGATGTAAAAATGGCATGAAAAATCTATTTGTTTTGATAGTAAGAAATCTCTGAGAAGTTTCATCTTATTGGTACATTGAATTTAAATGCATTCAATCTTCGCACAGAATTGAAGGCCAATTCAACCTCTCCCCTTTAATAGATATAACCCAAACTTTACAAGCAGAGGCAGGGAATGTGTGTGTTTGATTATGAGAGTGTGCATGCACACAACATCTATATGCCCCACTGTAAGTCTGTGTGCGTCTGTTTGAGTGTGTGTGGCCAATGGTCATCTGCCTGCGCACGTGTGAAGGAGCGTGTGTGGGTGTGTCTAGGCTGGTGTGCCAAATAATATGTCATTCAAAGTGAATGCCAACCCTCTCCACCCTTTCCTCTGTCCACAGCACCCCACCTCTACTCCTCCCTCTGCCGCTGCCTCCCCAAGTCTCCCAGCAACATAAACGGTAATCAAGACACAAACAAAAGCGACTTGTTCTGTACTAAAGGCACATACCAAGATACCAGCCACTAGTCATAACTTTCTCTGAAGAGTCTAAAAATAAATGTTTTACTTTAATTTATGGAAGGAATTTTTGTGAGACTAAAAGTAGGGAAATGTTCCCTTGGCTTGGGCTCAGAATATAGACTTCGCCATTAAACACTCACACTGGACCGGAGACTGGAAAAGCTTGTCAAACATGGTGTCATTTGACATTCTCAAGTGGTGAATACCGGACGTTTTGTCCATTGACATGGTTTAAGAGTGGAAAATGTACTACATAATATGTCTAGCACTTGAATTTATATTGTTGCTGAAGACAGTTTCCCTCCTATCAAGGTTGGTCTGTATGAGGCTATAGTAATATCCTAGTCAATGATAGTGGTGGTGTCCGGAAGTACAATTGACATGTTACTGATAGCTAGATTTTTTTGGGCTGTACAAGGGGGCTCTCAAAATGAAGTGTTACTGGCTAAGCTTGACTTCAAAGATCTTAACCCATGGAATATCAGCAGTGTTTCAACCAATCAGATTTATTTGAAAAGGAAAAAGGATGTACAAATTTGGTATCTTAATTTGATCAATCTGTTGTCACACAGAATTTTCCTGCACGGCAGGAAATACAAATTGTAGTGTATTCAAGGTTTTAAAAGGCTTCTAAAGGGTGTAATTTACACTTCAACATTTCATACTTTATTTGCCCTAAAGAAAAATGTATCAAGCCCTACAAAAACGTCCATTAATTATAATCCACATAATTATTTTCCTGCTGTGAGAAGCAGGGTCAAATTAAGACAGCACATCTGTATCAACATACCAAGACACAGAGATCGTCTCGTTCCCATTGGACACCGTACAACTCTTCTCCTCTGGATTGATCATGGTAGGTTGCAGCGTAAGAGAAGCACTGGCATTGACAATAGGCCGAGCCCTGATAGAAGAATAGCAACCAATTGGAAGATGTGATATGATTACCTTAATCAAAAGCTTTGATTCCAATACAAAAATAATTGTGTAATTCAAAATTACACAAAGGTCACATATAAAACAATACTTTGAGATGAAGGTACATGCTTAATTAAAATACAAATACAGGGGCCTCCCGGGTGGCGCAGTGGTCTAGGGCACTGCATCGCAGTGCTAACTGCGCCACCAGAGTCTCTGGGTTCGCGCCCAGGCTCTGTCGCAGCCGGCCGCGACCGGGAGGTCCGTGGGGCGACGCACAATTGGCATAGCGTCGTCCGGGTTAGGGAGGGTTTGGCCGGTAGGGATATCCTTGTCTCATCGCGCTCCAGCGACTCCTGTGGCGGGCCGGGCGCAGTGCGAGCTAACCAAGGGGGCCAGGTACACGGTGTTTCCTCCGACACATTGGTGCGGCTGGCTTCCGGGTTGGAGGCGCGCTGTGTTAAGAAGCAGTGCGGCTTGGTTGGGTTGTGCTTCGGAGGACGCATGGCTTTCGACCTTCGTCTCTCCCGAGCCCGTACGGGAGTTGTAGCGATGAGACAAGATAGTAATTACTAGCGATTGGATACCACGAAAATTGGGGAGAAAATGGGATAAAAATTAAAAAAAATAAAATAAAATACAAATACAAATACAAAAATGGTGTGTAATTGGTCAGCTAGCTAATTTGCATGTACAATGAGCCAATAATGTTCTGGTGAGAGGATATACCTGTACAGAACAGCCTTGTCAGCCCCAAAAGCACCTACGATGAGATCTGCACAAAGATGACCCCAAGATTAACACTAATTCAAGAACAAAGTGATGCCTTCTGAAATAGGAAAAGGCTAAATAATTGAAAACAAAATTGGGCAATTGGACTAAACCATTTTCTCTTGTACCTGGGTAGCCATTATGATCCAGATCTTTATTTCCGCGGAGGGCGTAGCCAAAACTGGCGGGAAAGGTGCCAGATGCCCATTGGCCAGATAGAGTCTGAGTGGGCATGTCCATCAGTCCACTGGCATGTCCATTATAGATGAGGACCAATCCCTGTTGGTCGTCTCCTCCAAAGGGACAGCCGATGGCAATATCTAAGTTAATCAACAGAAGTATGACACTTCAGTTTATCCCCACTCCCTCCACCCTGATTTTAGTTATGTTCTTGCATGAACGATTGAAATGTATCACATATTCTTATGTGCGGACTTTAGGCATCAAATGGGGGAAACTAAGGAAAGGTACTACCTGAACTTGTCCAATATGAAACCTTCATTTTCGTTTTTTCCATTGCAAAATGTTTTTCTACAGTGTTCATTAATGAATATGACCCAAGCTTTTCCAGAGTTCTCACCATTGAAGCCGTCCTGGTTGAGGTCTCCCAGTGGGGCCAGCGAGCTGCCAAACCTCCCGAAGGCCTGGCTCCCCCCCAGGTGGGGCAGCCTGGGTTCAAAGAGCAAGGGTCGCCGCTGCAGGTACACATAGACACGGCCCACCTCCTCCCAACGCAGTCCGTCGGAACCCCTCTGCATGAACATGGGAGCTCCCACCACAAGGTCTTCCATCCTGGGGAAGAGAGAGGAGAGAGGAAGAGATGATGTGTGCTCATTCAGTCAGCTGTTCATAAAAATATATATAGCGACGTCCGGGTTTGGCCATCATTGTAAATAAGAATTTGATCTTAACTGACTTGCCTAGTTAAATAAAGGTAAAATGAAAATATATATATACTGTATATATTTTACAGTTATGAAGGTTATTTTATTTTCACGACGGTCTTCATCCGAAACTGTCGGCTACACGGTTATATGGTAATTGTGCCAGCCCTAGAGAGGAGAGGTAAATAACCCCAGATAGTTGAACTTTACTTCTCCTGATTTACAATGGACTAGTACTTTAGGTCAAATCAAGGCCTCTAAAGTTGAGCTAGTGTGCATTAGTGTAGTAAGTGTGATGTCCTGAGTTTCCTGACTATGAGTATAGGGGAAGCGGAATTGGCCAATAGAGAACCTGAAAACAGGAGAAAGGAAGTGTAGGAGTAGCTACTGTATGACAAGGAATTTTCATGACACATGACAGAGGGAAATTCATGACCATGGGATCTTCTGAAATACTGTATTTCACCTCCTCTCTCTCCATCTCTCTCTCCTTTCTCCCTTGTTAGCATACATTGTCTGTCCAAGTCTGTCTGTCCAAATCTTGCCACACCTGCCTTCTTTTTGCACACTTTGTCTTTCTCTCTTCATCTCTCGCCCTATTTTTCTTTCTATCTCTCTCCCCTTCTCTCCACGCTAGCTCACTCACCCGTCGTTGTTGATGTCCGTGGCTGCCACTGCGTAGCCGAAATAGGACCCCATCTGGAAGACATTAAAGCAGACAGAGTTAGTGTGTAATCACACCGGGGGGCATAGTATCGCTCTTTCTTTCTCCTTCACTCTCTCTACATCTCTCTCTTACATCCCCTCGCCCTAGAAGCCTTCCTCTTCAATCAGGCCCCCCAAATCCATCCCCCTTGGCTCCCTCTTTCCTCTCTGTTTTCTCTAAGCTCAGTGCCAGAGCTTCTGTAAGTTACATGAGAGGTAGAAGGAGGTAGGCATTCGGAGGCGGTGGGGGACTCAAGCTGCTATAGGCATCTCAGAGAGAGGGAGGATTGGTCACTCAGTGTCGTTATCTTTGACGATTCTATATTATGCCATAAATGATGGACTGTCAAGAGTTTCATATCACAGCTATTATCCCCTGGTGAATGACTTCACCAGACTCATCGACAATGTACAGTATGGTGGTCCTTCTATAAAGCTGAGAGGTAGTGGATGTTAGAGCTACTGTAGTGTAGCTACCGTAACCCAACACATAGCAACCTCGTCAAATGGTTTGGATCTCTTGGCGTAATCGGCTAAGGTGTTGGGCTGACAGTCCCTGGACCTGGGTTGGAGTCCCGGTCTGAGCTACCCCCCGAATTCGCAGCAGTATACTCGAACCAGCAAGATCAATTTCATGGTACGGCTACTTGTATAGAAACATGCAAATGTATGGCACGGAGACATTGTTTACACAGCTTTGTTGACACAGTGGAGTCCGACGGCACAGTCCAAAGCACTCATGTGGAGAGTAGTCAACCTAAAGAGACCGTCAAATCAAATCCAACCAGAGGTTCATTTCAGATCGTTCCCACTATGCAATACGCAGTTAGCAGTCCGTTAGCAGCGTACACAGAAAGCATACATACAAAGCACACATATGCATGTACAATAGTAGTTGTCTTGTTCATCAGCCATGGAGAATTTAGAAGACTACAGGAGTAACATGTGTGTGTGTGTGTGTGTGTGTGTGTGTGTGTGTACGTGTTTAACTATACTTGTGGAGACCAGTAAACAAACCAAAATTTGACCAACTGGAGACATTTTGTTGGTCCCCACATGGTCAAATGGTATTTCTAGGGGGTTAAAGGTTAAGGTTAGAATTATTTTTAGGTTTAAGATTAGAAGCTAGGGTTAGTTTTAAGGTTAGGAGCTAGGGTTAGGGTTAAGGTTAGGTTTTGGGGTTAAGGTTAGGGTTAGAGTTAGGGTTTAGGAAAAGTAGGATTTTGAACGGGACTGAATTTTGTGTCTCCAGAAGGTTAGTACAAGACATGTGTATACACACACACGTGTGTACTTTGGTGTATTCGTGTGTGTGTGTCTACGTGTGTATGTGATTGTGTGATTCACAACGTATGGAACACATAGGGCTTTGTGGGCTCATCTCTGACCCAGGGATAGAGCGTTATCTCCTGGGGGCAAATTCCTTCAGCCCCCCTATATATACCCACAAATCAAAATAGAGGCGCCAAAAGTCCAGTATAGCCTAGCCCCCTTGCTGTTAAGTAGATTTGCACCAACCTGTTCTCCGGTTAGATTCAGCATGGATGTCAGGTCTGTTCCATTGAGTATGGACACCTGCATTGAGAGAGTTTAGAAAAAACCTTCAGTTATCAACCATGATTGTAGGAGAACCATCATGAAAATGACATGCAATACTGTTGGTTGTAACTAGGGCTGTGGCGGTCATGAAATTTTGTCAGCCGGTGATTGTCAAGCAAATAATTGCTGATCTCACTATAATTTACCCTTAATTAACATAAACACATTTAGCATCTCCTGTATTCCACGCATAGCCTACAAGCCACTGATTCAGACCTTTGGAACATCTACATTTTAAAAAGTCTAATAAATCCATATAATATAGCTTACACCATCACAATAGATCCATTATTTATTTGAGACAGGTCTAAAGAAACATGAAATGAAGAAAATGTAGTCTATTTCAGAAGAACAGAATAGCATACTCTGCATTGTCCATATTTTAGGCGGTGATCTGACTATGTCATATGGCTGTGGGCTACACTAGTTCATTTAGCAGACAAGATTTTCTTAGAATTCCGTGGAATTATTTTATAGTATGAAGAATACAATTGAACATAGCTGATTAAAATACAAAGAATATTTTCTCCAAACGATTTGAGGGAGTGCGCACATGCGGCTATTCTGTGTTGAGCGGTTAACAAAGAAACGCGTACTCATATGCTAAATTTAGAGTTATTTATGTAACTTTAGTTGTGATACCAATGTTGGGCTCTATGTTTAGATTTGAATACATTCTAAGGCTGCATGATTGAACTCTAATGATGATTTGAAAAAAGTTGCATGAAAGGCATGAGCTCTGCTTTGTTTTTTGCACAGGCTGTACACACTTGATAACGCACTTGATAATGCCTCGAATTTCCCAGCTGCATCCCCTTTGTGTGGCCATAATCCCCCTAAAAGAATCTACGCCTTTTGAGGTCAGTGGCCGTTATGCCCTTGGGCTGAATATAATAATTATAATTCCCTTCTCCCCACTGCGTACCGAAGCACCTCTCACTCACATGGCTCTCAATCAAGTGATTGGGTCTTTCTCACAGGCTACAAGTGAAGACAGACACATATGGGATGCAACTGCGCGTGTCCTTCTCCAATTCCGAGGCACATATTGAAGATATTGGAAGAACTGTCCACATTTACTTTTTGTCAGCCAACAAGATGAGTAGGCCTAACGAACAGCAAAAGCACTAGCCTATGTACATAGTACAAAAGTTGACCTATTTTATTCTGTGCGAGAAATAAATATTCCAAGCATAGACCAGGACAGTTGTGGGATGCGATAGATCCCAAATTAATACAACCACTAGAATCAAAAAACCTGTTTTAAGCAATGAGCCTGACGCAACAGATTAAAACGTTTAGCTTAAAATGTTGATAAACTATTAGGCTATTTCTTCACATTATAAGCGCAGCAATGCGCACACGGCAGTAGGCTATAAGCGCGACTGTTCCATTTGCAGGAAAATACCATTCTCAAAAGTGACAACAAATGTGATTTTATTATAAAGGGGCATTTTTATGGTAAAAATGATCTTCCCCAAACTTGAAACTCACGTATGCCAGTTCGGCTCTACAACCATTGTAAAGCGGATTAATGTGCTTAATTTTAAGAAGGTATTTGGCCACTTTAGTTGTGATACAAACCTTATCAAAACATATAGGGCTATGGGCTAGGCTACATGAGGTGTGGGACTATGATTTGAAAAAGTCGGGGAAAAAGCATGCGCTTTTTCCTTTAAGCTGGGCATCATTCACAAGTGATAATATATCATTCACAAGTGACAGGCTAATATTGTCACCCATCACACTATTCTTGATTAAGCTTGTCTTTACATATACTAAATAATATAAGTGTGAAATTTGTTTTAATTTAGAATGGACCATTATCATGCACCTGTCTTGAAACAGGGGCAGGGGAAAAAATACATGTAATCTATGCACTTAAATAGCAAATGGAGGATGCTTTTCCCCGTGGTTTATTTTCATGCCAGCCAGGTAGGCTATACTCCTGTTTTAAAGAGAAGCAATGTGCTTAATTTAGGAAGGTTGAGAAATAAATATAGTAGGCCTTGCCTATAGAAAGCTGATGGGATCCTCCTGTTTTTAAGAGGCCATCACTCTGTTTTCTCACTCAATTGCATAGCCTATAGCAATGTTGCTCAATATAAGCTCATGGGCTCCCATGAAGTGTTTGATTCGATTTTCGATTACATTTGCGTTGATGTCAGAGTGATTAGAGGGACAATAGAGTGCGGAGTACCAGGCAGTTAGCAAGTTTGGTAGGCTACTAACAACCATCAGCCGCATCAGAGCTTGGAGAAGCCTAATTACCGTGACTCAACGGAAACATGGACTTTGACTGCCATCTTGACTCGTGACGGCTAGTGTGGCGGTAATACGGTCACCGTAACAGCCCTAGTTGTAACACATGCATTTATGAATATGTATGCCCATCATTCTTGTATAAGAACATAATTCTTTAAATCCCTCTCTTAATTCACTTCCAGAAGTATTACAATGTTATTGATTACAGCATTGCTGCGGTTAGAGCTAGCAAGAAAGGAATTTCACTGTACTTGTGCATGTGACATTGAAACTTGAAACTTTTCCCGTTTTATATATTGGCGTTCTCTCACTCCCTCTTCTTCTTCTTCACAGTAACATTCCTCTATGTCATCCCTATGTCACCCCTCATTAACTTTCATCTAGAATGAATGATGAAATATGTATAAAATATGTGAGGACTCCTTACTAAACCATACAGCATGAGTCCCTTGGGGACTCCCGTGACGAAATCTGCAAAGACAGAAAATGAGAAAGAGAGAAAGGAGGTTCAAGTTGAGGTCAAGCTAGGGCTAGGACTCCAGGCACTTCCAAATATGAACAACCGAGGGTTTAAATCATTGCTGATCATAAGCAGTGTTTAAAATATGAAAAGCTGAGGTTGGCTTGTTGCAGGTCTGTGGCAATCATTTGATTCAATCTTAAAAGCTCAATGAACTGAGGTGATACGGCCAAGCACACCGCGCAAGTTTTTCATTTATTTTCAAATAAGCAGAACATCTTCATGTTGTGGCCTTGAGTGAGCTACTTAAGTACAGTAGACTCCAATGTTATGTAATAAGGTGGTTATTACATTGTGCTCTGATATTCTTCTGATATACTTGTGTGCTCTAATGACTAAAGCTCTAATGATTAGAGCACACAAGTATATTAGTGCATAGGGGACTTTAGATGGACTTCCGATAGTTAATAACTATTAGACAGAATTATGGGGTAAGCAAACCCTAAGCCCAATCATGCGCAAGCCAGTCAGTTGACACTGTAAATATGACTCTCACCTTCAATATTATCTCCACTGAACTCCCCGCCGGCCACAGAGTAACCTGGAGAGAGAGAGAAACAGACAGACAAGAGACAGAGAAACAGACAGAGAGAGGGGGAACAGAGCGCGAGAGAGAGGGGGAGAGAGAGAGAATGGGAGAAAAATGATGGGTCAATAAGAGGGAGTAGTGCAATGCGAAATCGGGTAAGGCAACTACTTAGTGCTCTGGTCAAAAGCAACTGTGAACTGAATAGGGTGTCATTTCAGACGCAGCTTCTGTCTAACTACTATGAAGAAGTGGACCATGCTCACCCAGGTAACTGTCGTCATAGCTCCCCTGCACCTGATGGGTCTGGATCTGTCCGGTAACAGAGAGCAGGAAGTAGGAAGGGTAGTAGGCCTTGACTATTTCCTTTGTGGTGGCTAAGATCAGCTGACCTGTGGGAAGGACGGATGGGGATAAGGGTCAGAGGTCAGGGGTAAAAACGAGCTGTGACTTTTGAACTTTGTCTTATGGGGTTTTAGCTGCAGTGAAATGAATGTTGAAGTTTGGCTCTGAGGATGGTCTAGGGCAGTGCTTCTCAAACCTCTCCTTGGTGACCCCCAGACATTTCACAATTTTGTTGTAGCCCTGAACTAGCGCTCCTGCTTTACCTAGTCAAGGGCTTGATGATTAGTTGACAAGTTGAATCAGGTGTGCTAGCTCTGGAATGGATTAAATACATGGAACGGCTGGGGGTCCCCGAGGAGAGGTTTGAGAACCACTGGTCTAGGGGGTAACTTCGCCGCTTGGAAACCATATGTACACGTCTGCGCAGGTTTTAATCCCGCTCTGTCGTTATGCTGACATAAATAATATCTCTCTCATGTCTCTCTACACTGTATCTGTCTAATAAAAAGGAAACGTTTGAAAGAATCGGAATTCCCGGCCTTTAAAGAAAATGGGGAGAAAATGAGTTGATGTATGGTTTTCTAGGCTAAACTGTATGCTATCTCTACGTCCTGTAGTTGAACCAATTCATATAAATCCACATATGGTCCCAATAGGATCCTATCATAAATCCAATAGTGCACTTACCTTGCCAGTAAAAGCTTCCTGGTCCTCCGAGAACAATCTTCCCATCCTGAAACAAACAGAAAAAAAAAACACTCTGATGAGAACCTTACGTATCAAGCAAATTTTTTATCAAGAATATGTATAAGGGGCTTTCAGATATAACTACATTTTAAGTCTTATGTCGCCAAACATACAGAATTCATACAGTGGGGTGTTCCAGAAAGCAGGATCCTTCAGTTAGCCAGCTAACTTTGACAAGCAGTCAAATATATCTCATGATTTACTGATTCATTTAGAAAGCTAAACTTGAATATAGGTTGTTGGCTGTCGAGTCAATTACTCCATGCTAATTTCAAGTATATATTTCTCAAAAGGGTTAAGTTATATCAGAATTTCTGGGACAGTTAGCTGGCTAACTCATTAATCCTGATTTCTGGAACAGCCCCCAAGACATAAGCCCCCATATAGAAAGCTCCCAAGATAATCTATTTTGAATTGTTAATGAATTGTTCCTTTTCCTCTTGAACATACCTTGGTGAATTCAGCACTGAACCCGCCCTGACAGTAGCCCTGTCCGGCAGGACCATGTCTCTCTGAGGTAAACGGAAGAGAAGCAGAAAACATTGACGAGTCACACTGAAAGGCTACTACCCAAATGGGCTAGCCAGAGCTGTATCATAACATGTGCACACACAAATCTCCCATTGACATCAGTGGTCAATTTACAAGAAAGTTCAAGTTGGAGTCAGGATTCAGCCCTCACACAACTCAAAGTCGTGGCCCTACTTCATTCAATTGACTTCAGGTACAGTATTTTGCAGTACTGTACCTGTGCGACAGGGGGCGTACTCCACAAATGTCTTGAGGTTGTCCACGGAGAGGTAGCAAGTTCCTGTGGCGTCAGAGAAGGGGGCGTCGTGTTCTGTTCTCCAGTAATACCTCGGGGCACAAGCCTTGGACACATTCAAGAGAAGGGTATAGGGGTTAGACAGGGTTCAAATTCAAAACACACAAGAAACTCAACTATCAACTGTCAGATGCGTTGTCTTCTGTCAGATGGCGTCATTCTAAAACCACTGTTGTGCTATCTGATGGAAGACAATGCTGTCAGATGTTCATAGGCATCACTGACACACTGTGAAAAGCTTTTCATGACTGGGGCTATGGTCGACTTGTGACAGTAGTCAAATAATAAACAATATCAAAATACACAAAAAAATCATCAAATCAATCAAGTCCGTATTGGCTTTCTGATGATCAATTCTAACTATGACCTAATTCTCTCTATCCCACAGAACATAGTATCTTACCAGGACAGTGTTGCCATGGGAACGCACTGTCGCCCCAAACCACTGATGGGACTTGAACTCCACCTGGACGTCGATGTCGTTGACTTGGAAACGGCGATCTCCTGGAAGATGCCAAAGAAAACGCACCTTCACATTTATAATACAATACTTCTATGAATTTAATAGCCTAAGCAGGGATGGGTGAAATTGATGGGTTGGAGGCAACAAAAAAATGTAACTCATCATGAGGGGCCACAGTGGCTTGCGGGTCTGCATACTCATATCCATACCCACACATGCAGTCATAGCTGGCCCTAGACTTTTGTGGGCCCTAAGTTAAATTTTGTTAGGGGGGCCACCTTGCGAGCAAAACATTTTAGCGACTCCCTTCTTGACAGCGGAGGGAAATGTACATTTTAGAGTTAATTTCCCACAATTCTACACATTTCACCATAGGGCGTAGAGAAAATATTGCAGTTTAAAATATGTGCATTTTCCCACTAATGGTATGCTTCCACCAAATGGACTAGCTGCAGACAGAAATCAGTGCATGATGACGTAGTGCACACAAAATGTACCAAATAAAAATATAAAGTTTAAATTGTTTCCATTGCATTTTGAACTTTACTGAGAGTTTTGTCACAAAAACAGTTGTGTTAAATAGCAAATGTGCCTATTTTGGTCTTGGCACCTGTGCTCTTACCAATAGCTCGCAGATACAGTGCGGGTGGACAGTTTGTGTTACATGATGAGATTATTATGGATAAGAGCGAGAATCGTTTTATTTGTCAAACGGCAGTCAAGCATCGATCATCGTGTCACCAGAAAAGGACCCTCAATATTTCTTGGAAAGCAGCATCAAGCTCATCACTGTGCACTTTCATCACCCTGCGAAGTTCATAACTTATTTCTTCTGTATCCTAATAAACTGCATGGTTTCTCGAGTCATAGGGGAAGGACCACACACCATATCATCGCGTGACTCCTTATTTGAGAGCAAAACTTCCAAACAACCATAGTGATGGCTATTGTAACTAACTTCCAAACAACCATAGTGATGGCTATTGTAACTATGTCTCAACATGATCCCCCATGTCATCCCTGTTTGATGTTCCTGTTACATGTCAGATGGTTCCATGTGTGTCCTTGGGTTTTTAGCGTTGATGTTTTTATAACCTCCGTCTCCGAGCCTCAACTCTTAATCCATCCACCATGCTATTGGCAAACATAAAACTGTTCAGCAGGACTTGGAAGGCGTTTTTACTGAAATCGAAACATTTGTCCTTCGTAGTCTGGTCCCGGTTTTGTGAAGGCGTGGGGGGTAAAACAGTCTCCTGTGACAGACAAAAACACTGAGCAGCTGGCTTTGAGAGAGTACACCCAAAATTCCTGGGTGGTAACATTAGGTCAAACTTACAGCATATATTAGTCATGCTGAGAGAGAATGAACACGAATGAGGACAAGCCTTGCTATGAACACCCTTAAATGTTCCTTAAAGGGATAGTTCACCCAAATTCATTAAAAAAGCATGTGTCGTCAACGGCAGACAGTCAATCTATAACGACACAGGACAAGACCCAAATGCAGACACAGGAGGCAGATGGTTAGAGTCTCTGACATTTATTAATAGACAATGGGCAGGCAAGAGGCAAGTCGAGGACAGGCAGAAGTTCGTAAACCAGGTCAGAGTCAGATGGGTACAGGACGACATGCAGGCTCGAGGTCAGGGCAGGCAGAATGGTATGGCAGGCGGGCTCAGGGCAGCCAGAAAAGGTCGGAACCGGGAAAACTAGAAACAGGGACTAGGCAATCAGGAGTACGGAAAACTACGCTGGTAGGCTTGACTAGACACGACAAACTGGCAACAGACAAACAGAAACCACCGGTATAAATACACAGGGGATAATGGGAACAAATGGGAGACCCCTGATGGGGGATGGAGACAAGCACAAGACACGTGAAACAGATCAGGGTGTGACACAATCCAGGCCAATAGACTACTTACAAGGTAAGAAAAATCTGAACAAATTTAGAAATGTGGATGAACCATTCCTTTAATGCAGTAGACTTGGGTGTGTGGTTTGATTCATTTGTCTGACTCATGGACTTGACAGGTGACATTAACCTTCCCTAACCACTGCAATGCCCTATGTCTGTCTGTCTGGCTGGCTGCTGGAGTCTGTACACACTATGCCTTTTGAACCCAGAGACCTGCATGGGAAAAGCTGCACTGCAAAAAACTGGGAAAGGAAGTGCCTGGGGCAGTGTGTGTGTGTGTGTCTACTGTACCTGTCTGTCTGTGTAAAACGGCTGTCAGCTAATTTCCTGAATTCACATATCACATCAGCTGTGCCTTCAATTTGGAGAGTGTACATATTAGTGTGTGTGTGTGTGTGGGCATGACTGCATATGTAAGCCTGTGGATGTGTACATGTTTGTGTACATAGTTTGTGTTTGTAAGCAGTGCATGTGTCTATCTTTGTGTACTTATAAACAGTTTAGGTACACGAGAATGCGTGCATCCAGTTTTTGTGTATGCATGTTTGTGTGTCTGAATATGTGTATCCAGTGTCTGTATGTGTCTACGTAATGTACAGTATGTGTGTATGGGTGTGCACGTGTGTTTGTGTCAGAGTATGTGTGTATCCAGTGTGTGTATGTGTATATGAAATATGTAGTATGTGTGTGAGAGTATGCGATAACGCACTCTCTCTGATCCTCAAACTGTGGACATCACTTCCTGCTTATATCTGATGTGGCTGTGACTGCTTCACTGGCAGGCAGAGCTAGGGCAGGCAGCCCAGGGGTCCTTGTCCCCATAATGACTTTGGCCCAATGATGTATAATAACAACTGGAGACCGAGTCCAAGATGTCCGCCCGTTGTTCTCAAAGATTTCTACTCATGTTTGCATTCGCTGATTCATGGACCGTTTATACCCGGGTTGCATCCGGTTTATACGAACCAACATCACATGCACTCATTGCGCACAGGGCGCAGCACGAGCAGCAGCGGCGTGATTATGTCATCCAAAAACACAGCAGACATTGGATGAATATAACATTTTAATATCTTCGGGCTGTGAGCGATGGGAAAAAAATAAGCCTCAGCAACAATTATTTGAATAATTCAATGGATGTTCTGTGCACAAAGGAATTTTCTAATCTGATTTCTCAATGTGACCGTGTATGGAAATTGTCTTCCTGGGCTGGGCGTCAGTAAACTGCAGTACCAAAGCAAAACTCTAAGAGCAGTCGTAACCGTGTTTCTAGATCGGAACCCTGGCCCATTGCTTTGACCTAATTAAAGTTACAATACTGGGCTTCAATCCAGCCAGGCAGGAAATCAACCAAAGTCCTGTGGAGACACTGGATGTAGTGGATGCAGAGCTTTAACTAAACTTTACCTCAACCTAGGGGCTTTAGAAAGGGGGAAGATGAGACAGGGCTCACTCACTACTAAGCACAGGAGGAGAAACTTCAAAGAATGGTTTAAATAAAAACAGAGCATCGTTGGTGAAGAATCTCTAAGCCTTGGCAGAGGTTTGCCACTATAACCTCAGGGTCATCATTGCCAGTGAGCTCACAAATAGAAGCCTTATTCTTTAAAAACTTCTTATGGCTGCAAGCCCGAAGCCGGGCACAATATGACAACAGCCACTTCAAGTGCAGGGCGCGAAATTCAAAATATATTTTTTAGAAATATTTAACTTTCACACATTAACAAGTCCAATACAGCATTTGAAAGATAAACATCTTGTGAATCCAGCCAACATGTCCGATTTTTAAAATGTTTTACAGCGAAAACACCACGTATATTTATGTTAGCTCACCACCAAATACAAATAAGGACAGACATTTTTCACAGCACAGGTAGCATGCACAAAGCCAACCTAACTAACCAAGAACCAACCAAACTAACCAAGAAACAACTTCATCAGATGACAGTCTTATAACATGTTATTCAATAAATCTATGTTTTGTTCGAAAAATTTGCATATTTGAGCTATAAATCAGTTTTACATTGCAGCTACCATCACAGCTACCGTCAGAAATGGCACCGAAGCAGCCAGAGTAATTACAGACACCAACGTCAAATACCTAAATACTCATCATAAAACATTTCTGAAAAATACATGGTGTACAGCAAATGAAAGACAGGCATCTTGTGATTCCAGCCAATATTTCCGATTTCTTAAGTGTTTTACAGCGAAAACACAATATAGCATTATATTAGCTTACCACAATAGCCAGAAACACAAGCCATTCCCCAGCAGCAAAAGTTAGCGATCGTAACAAACCAGCAAAAGATATATAATTTTTGACTAACCTTGATAAGCTTCATCAGATGACAGTCCTATAACATCAGGTTATACATACACTTATGTTTTGTTCGAAAATGTGCATATTTAGAGCTGAAATCAGTGGTTATACATTGTGCTAACGTAGCATCTTTTTCCCACAACGTCCGGATATTTTTCTGGCACTCACATATTCTGACCAAATAACTATTCATAAACATAACTAAAAAATACATGTTGTATAGGAAATGATAGATACACTAGTTCTTAATGCAATCGCCGTGTTAGAATTCTAAAAATAACTTCATTACGATATGCAGTTTACGTTATGGCGAGAGCGTGCCCAAAACCTGGCCGCAACCTACTAGTACAACATGTTCGACAGATATATGAAATAACATCATAAAATGGGTCCTACTTTTGATGATCTTTCATCAGAATGTTGTACAAGGGGTCCTTTGTCGGGAACAATCGTTGTTTGGATTTAGAATGTCCTCTTCTCCAGTCAATTAGCACGGAAAGCTAGCAAAGTGGCGCTAAGCTCTCCTTCGTGAACAAACGCAGACAACGCAATACGCCTAACGTCCCGAAAAAATTTCAATAATCTAATGAAACTATATTGAAAAAACATACTTTACGATGATATTGTCACATGTATCAAATAAAATCAAAGCCGGAGATATTAGTCGTCTATAACGACAGCTGTACAGAAGGCAAAACCAGATCCCTTCGCGCGCTCTCCAGAAAACAGGAAACTGGTGACACGTCATACGAAGAGCATTCATTCGAGCCCAGATCAAGTTATACACTCAATTTCTTCTCTCACTGCCTGTCGACATCTAGTGGAAGACGTATGAAGTGCATGTATTCTATTAAATATCAAGGACCTTTATAGGCAGCCCCTAGAAGAGAGCATCGATTTCAGATGTTCCACTTCCTGTCAGGAAGTTTGCTGCAAAATGAGTTCTGTTTTACTCACAGATATAATTCAAACGGTTTTAGAAACTAGAGAGTGTTTTCTATCCAATAGTAATAATAATATGCATATTGTACGAGCAAGAATTGAGTACGAGGCCGTTTGAAATGGGCACCTTTTATCCGGCTACTCAATACTGCCCCTGCAGCCCAAACAGGTTAATGGCTGAAGACACATTTTTATGTATATACAATCCAACTTTAACTGGAGGTATGCTATGAAAGCGTTGCGGTATACATTCTTTGTCAAATGTACGTATGAAACCTTTATGACACCTGACGTTAACATTGTTAATCGGGAAATTCATTAGACGTTTGTATTAGATGTTTGTACAAGGAAATACAATGCTGGGGCGGCAGGTAGCCTATTGCTTAGAGATTTGGACTAGTAACCGAAAGGTTGCAAGATCAAATCCCTGAGCTGACAAGGTAAAAAAGTCTGTCATTCTGCCCCTGAACAAGGCAGTTAACCCACTGTTCCTAGGCCGTCATTGAAAATAAGAATTTGTTCTTAACTGACTTGCCTAGTTAAATAAAGGTGAAATATATATATTGTTAAATGTTGTAACCACTAGTTAAACAACACGGCACAAGAGGCAGTGCTATATCATTAATACAGTCACAGGTAAATACCGTTGGTCTGCCCGACACGATAGCAGAGCCTCGCGTGCCTTATCACTTTTATAAAACTGTTACCAACATATTACAATAACAATGAATTACATATTTTAGTTAGAACTTTATTTTTATAAGTCAATTGATACAATTTCATTCTTCCACAAAAATATAGTCCGGACAAAAATCTGGTTGTTAGTTCTTTTGGCCATATCGCTACAGACGTGAAAGGACTGGTCGTCCGTACTAAACAAAATGGTTGCTATGCAGGCTGGATAACGTTCTTGTCACTTGCTAGCTAGCTAGCCAACTTCAGCTAACTTAGTCACGTCAAACATTGAACCTGGAATGACAGTACACACGCTGGATTTTTGTTTGTTTGAGCTTTTTTTCTATTGGTATTTACTTGGATATATCCATGATAATGTCGTTGATGCGTGATTTCGACTGGCGTAGAAAAAGTTGTTTTGTCTCGTCTGGGCACCGTATGTACGGTACTAACTTACAGAGATCCGAAATTTCAAAAGTGAAACATTGTTTCCGAAGTCGGACTTGCAGACAGTGAGGCTTATATTAACCCCCGCTGTACCAAACTAAATGCTAGGCACCTCTAGGCTGGAAGCAAGGGGAAATGATGTGCGAGTTTAAATAAATACAAGAGACGATTCGGACAGCAACATGAACATGATATTCGTATGGAGGTGCAGTGATCATTTTCCGATGGAACTGTTAGCAGGCATAGATGTGTCAGAACGCTGCTCGTCCAATCAGCATCCAGGATCCAAACAACCAGTTTTATAATGAATGGTAATGTTACTTGTTTTCTTATGATGGAGTAATAAAGTCATTCTCCTCATCCCCTCAAACAGGTTAAATAATCAACAAATTCATTTACTCAAAGGCTTTGATCTGAGATGGAATAGCTGAGAGAATCACACAGTGGATAGTTGACACGTTAGCTCTACGGTAGTGCTACTCATTCACTACTAATATCACCAGGTTATTCAGCCAGGTACCTTACCTTCATTGTCAAAGTGGACGACACTGCAATTCGATTGGCCCTGGCTCCAGGGACATAAGTACACAGATCCACCTTCGTTGACATTCGGTTGGCTGGTGTTAGCTTTGGGAGCACCAATCAGAATGCTGACACTATAAAGTTCAAATATAACACAAAAACACAACATTAGTGCACAGTTGGGCAAAAATACAGCATCCAAAAATAACAAGTGGGAGTACAGGAAGCATAAACATTTCAGTCATATAGCAGACACTATTATCCAGAGCAATTTACAGGAGCAATTAAGGTTAAGTGCCTTGCTCAAGGGCACATCGGCAGATTGTTCACCTAATCGGCTCGGGGTTTCAAACCAGCGAGCTTTCGGTTACTGGCCAAACACTCAACCGCTAGGCTACCTGCCGCCCCAAGTAATTATTTTTTTATGATTTGGCTACTCTCCCTTCATGGATCCGGGCATTCAGAAGGTATTCAGACCCCTTCACTTTTTTCAATTTTTTTTAACGTTATTCTAAAATGGATAAAATTACTTTTTTTTGGTCATCAATCTACACACTATACCCCAAATGACAAAGCGAAAACAGTTTTTTTTAAGTGTTTGCAAATTTATTAAAACAAAAAAACAGAAATACCTTATTTACATTAAGTATTCAGACCTTTGCTATGAGACTCGAAATTGACCTCAGGTGCATCCTGTTTCCATTGATCATCCTTGAGTTGTTTCCACAACTTGGAGTCCACCTTTGGTAATTCATTTGATTGGACATGATTTGGGAAAGGCACACACCTGTCTGTATAAGGTCCCACAGTTGACAGTGCATGTCGAACCAAAAACCAAGCCATGAGGTCAAGGAATTGTCCGTGGAGCTCCGAGACAGGATTATGTCGAAGCACAGATCTGGGGAAGGGTACCAAAAGATTTCTGAAGTATTGAAGGTCACAAGAACCCAGTGGCCTTCATTATTCTTAAATGGAAGAAGTTTGGAACTTCCTAGAGCTGGCCATCTGGCCAAACTGAGCAATCGGGGGAGAAGGGCCTTGGTCAGGGATGTGACCAAGAACATGATGGTCACTCTGACAGAGCTCCAGAGTTCCTCTGTGGAGATGGGAGAACTTTCCAGAAGGACAACCATCTCTGCAGCACTCCACCAATCTGGCCTTTATGGTAGAGTGGCCAAACGGAAGCCACTCCTCAGTAAAAGGCACATGACAGCCCACTTGGGAGTTTGCCAAAAGGCACCTAAACGACTCTCAGACCATGACAAAAAAAGATTATCTTGTCCTGATGAAACCAAGATTGAACTCTTTGGCCTGAATGCCAAGAGTCACGTCTGGAGGAAACCAGGCACCGCTCATCACCTGGCCAATGCCATCCTTACAGTGATCTTAGATCAGCACTTCTACTCTGAGACCATTTGTGAATACAAGGATCCTCTCTATGCAGTGTGAGCATCACCCTCATTTTAGAGGTCCCCCAACTCTCATTTTAGAGGTGCCCTATCATTATCATCATCATAACCAATCTGTCTTAACGTTCCCCATTAGATCCGTTTCAGGAAATAGACTTGCGTAACTAAGGTTATCATTTGGGAGGTTGTTCCTCTGAGCAAAAAAGAAAGAGCAGATGATGACAGTACTGAATCTGGGGAAAATATCAAGGATAAAGGGCAGATCATAGCAAAGGCTAGCTCTTATCTCCATCGACTCTACTGGACTGATAGAGGGAGGAAAAGGGTGAGGGGGTAGAAGAGAGAGAGAAGCGTGGGAGCGAAGGTGGGAGAAACAGGAAACACATTTTTTTTGGGGGGGGGGGGGGGTAGATCAGCTTTAATATTGCAGATACATTGTAGATTCCATCAATGTAATTGTCTGCATCATTTCCAATCCCCCATATATTTTTGTGTAAATATATACAGTATCAGTCACAAGTTTGGACACATGTACTCAATTAAGGGTTTTTCTTTATGTTTTACTATTTTCTACATTGTATAATAAAAGTGAAGACATAAACTATGAAATAACACATATGGAATCATGTAGTACCCAAAAAAAGTATTAAACTAATCAAAATATAATTGATATGTTTTATTCTTCAAAGTTGCCACCCTTTGCCTTGATAACTTTGCATGCTCTTGGCATTCTCTCAACCAGCTTCATGAGGAATGCTTTTCCAACAGTCTTGAAGGAGTTCCCACATATGCTGAGCACTTGTTGGCTGCTTTTCCTTCGATCTGCGGTCCAACTAATCCCAAACCATCTCAACTTGGTTGAGGTAGGGTGATTGTGGAGGCCAGGTCATCTGATGCAGCACTCCATCACTCTCCTTCTTGGTCAAATAGCCCTTACACAGTCTGGAGGTGTGTTTTGTGTCATTGTCCTGTTGAAAAACAATTGATAGTCCCACCAAGCGCAAACCAGATGGGATGGTGTATCGCTGCAGAATGTTGTGGTAGCCATGCTGGTCAAGTGTGCCTTAAATTTTAAATAAATCACCGACAGTGTCACCAGCAAAGCACCGTCACACCTTCACCTCCATGCTTCACGGTGGGAACCACACATGCGGAGATCATCCGTTCACCTACTCTGCGTCTCATAAAGACAAGGCGGTTGGAACCAAAAATCTCAAATTTAGACTCATTAGACCGAAGGACAGATTTACACTGGTCTAATGTCCATTGCTCCTGATATTTTGCCCAAGCAAGTCTCGTTTTCTTATTGCTGTCCTTTAGTAGTGGTTTCTTTGCAGCAATTTGACCATGAAAGCCTAATTCTGTCTCCTCTGAACAGTTGATGTTGAGATGTGTCTGTTACTTGAACTCTGTGAAGCATTTATTTGGGCTGCAATCTGAGGTACAGTTAATTGCTGTTTTCTGAGGCTGGAAACTCTAATGAACTTATCCTTTGCAGCAGAGGTAACTCTGGGTCTTCCTTTCCCGTGGATGTGTCCTCATGAGAGCTAGTTTCTTCATAGCGCTTGATGGTTTTTGCGACTGCACTTGAAGAAACTTTCAAAGTTCTTGAAATGATGGACTGTCGTTTCTCTTTGCTTATTTGAGCTGTTCTTGCCATAATATGGACTTTGTCTTTTACCAAATAGGGATATCTTCTGTCTACCATCCCTACCTTGTCACAACACAACTGATTGGCTCAAACACATTAAGAAGGAAAGCAATTCCACAAATTAACTTTTAACAAGGCACACTTGTGAATTGAAATGCATTCCAGGTGACTACCTCATGAAGCTGGTTGAGAGAATGCCAAGAGTGTGCAAAGCTGTCATCAAGGCAAAGGGTGGCTACTTTGAAGAATCTCAAATATAAAATATATTTTGACTTGTTTAACACTTTTTTGGTTACTACATGATTCCATATGTGTTATTTAATATTTTTGATGTCTTCATTATTATTCTACAATGTAGAAAATAGTAAACAAAGAAAAACCCTTGAATGAGTAGATGTGTCCAAACTTTTGACTGGTACTGTACATATCTTTTAAAAATATATTTTCCTTAATTTTTTTCCACTAACCTAACCAACCCTCCCTTAATTGGAGTAAACTAATGAACAACAACACTTAGACTTCTACTTCCAGCTTATACATACATATACATTTTATGGACACAAGCTATTTTACAATAGTTATATTTTGTTTGTTTTTAGTCCTCTCCTTCCTCTACCCTCAACCTCTCCCATCTATCTCTTAACACCATCCCCTTTTGATTTCTCTTTGCCATATATTTTTCAACTGTGCTGTGATGTTTCACAAAAGTTTTGAACCTTTCTATTCTCATAGTTTTTACAGATTGTAAATTAAAGATAAACAAAAATCGATTGACTATGACTTTTCAAATCAACCAGTAGTGCTATCTGCAGAGTTAGCTCCAGGCAAATGTTGCAATTCTTCAGCCATTCCTGGACCTGTGACAAAAACAAGCTACATATGGACAGTAGCAAAATAATCTAATGACTCTGTCTCTTCACAGCAAAATTTGAAGAGCTGGGAAGATTGTATCCCCCATATTTATAATATTCTAATGGTTGAAATAATTTTGTATTATAATTCAAATTGAAAAAAGTTTTGAAACTGGCGTTGTTTTGCGTGTCAGTTCATAAACCATGTGCCATGGAATCGGTACATCGAAAATCTCTTCCCAACTATTTTGCAATCTATATGGCACAGCTGTCCATTTTTTGGTCCCAACCTCTTAAGGATCTGACCCTTTTTTTAAATTTTCGCCTAAAATGACATACCCAAATCGAACTGCTTGGAGCTCAGGATCTGAAGCAAGGATATGCATATTCTTGATACCATTTGAAAGGAAACACTTTGATGTTTGTGGAAATGTGAAATGAATGTAGGAGAATATAACACATTAGATCTGGTAAAAGATAATACAAAGAAAAAACATTATTTTTTTTTGTACCATCATCTTTGAAATGCAAGAAAAATGTCATAATGTATTATTCCAGCCTGGATGCAATTTCGATTTTGGCCACTAGATGGCAGCAGTGCATGTGCAAAGATTTAGACTGATCCAATGAACCATTACATATCTGTTCCAAATGTTGTATCAAGACTCCCCAAATGTGCCTAATTGGTTTATTAATACATTTTCAAGTTCATAATTGTGCACTCTTTGACTGTAATAGCTACTGTAAATTGGACAGTGCAGTTAGATTAACAAGAATTTAAGCTTTCTGCCCATATAAGATATGTCTATGTTTTCAAACAGTCCATTTATATTTTCCAATGGGGCTATACATTTGGGTGAGGTTTTTTTCTAACCTGAGTAGCCTCGTTTCACTGCCAAAAATTAAATTAAACCATCTAGTGTTCAGCGAAATAACAACACGTCAAATACAGGTAGCCTAGTGAAATAATTAACATCCAATCACATTAACCATTACTCTCTCAGGAATTCCACTAACGGTCCGTATGTAGCCAAACGTAGCTGTGCTCTGCCCCTGATGGCGCAAAAGCCATGACAGGGAGACATAGTAGAGTGGTAACTCGCGTGCAAACAGTTGCTCCCGACGCCACTTGGGTACACTGCAGCATCCACCGAGAGGCTTTTGCTGCCAAGGGAATGCCTGACAGCTTGAAAGACGTTTTGGACACTAGAGTGAAAATGGTTAACTTTCTTAAAGCAAGGCCCCTGAACTCTCGTGTATTTTCCGCACTATGCAATGATATGGGCAGCGACCATGTAACGCTTTTACAACATACAGAAGTGCGCTGGTTATCAAAGGGAAAAGTATTTACATGTTTTTTTAATTGAAAGACAAGCTTAAAGTTTTCTTTACTGACCATAATTTTCACACTGACCACTTGCATGATGATGCGTTTCTCACACAACTGGCCTATCTGGGTGATGTTTTTTCTCGCCTGAATGATCTGAATCTAGGATTACAGGGACTCTCCGCAACTATATTCAATGTGCGGGACAAAATTGAGGCTATGATTAAGAAGTTGGAGCTCTTCTCTGTCTGCATTAACAAGGACAACACACAGGTCTTTCCATCACTGTATGATTTTTTTGTGTGCAAATTAACTCAAGCTTACGGACAATGTCAAATGTGATATAGCGAAGCACCTGAGTGAGTTGGGTGCGCAATTACGCAGGTACTTTCCCAAAACAGATGACACAAACAACTGGATTCGCTATCTGTTTCATGCCCTGCCTCCAGTCCACTTACCGATATCTGAACAAGAGAGCCTCATCGAAATTGCAACATGCGGTTCTGTGAAAATTGAATATAATCAGAAGCCACTGCCAGATTTCTGGATTGGGCTGCGCTCAGAGTATCATGTGAGAGTGGATTCTCAGCCCTCACTAGCATGAAAACTAAATACAGGCACAGACAGTGTGTGGAAAATTATTTAAGACTTGAGACTCTCTCCAATATCAAATTTATTTATAATCAAAAATCAAATGTATTTCAAATCAAACTTCAAATGTATTTATAAAGCCCTTCTTACATCCGTTGATATCTCAAAGTGCTGTACAGAAACCCAGGCTAAAACACCAAACAGCAAGCAATGCAGGTGTAGAAGCAATACAACCCAACATTGCAGAGTTATGTGCATCCTTTCAAGCACACCCTTCTCATTAACCTGTGGTGAGTTATTCACAATTTTCGATGAACAAATAAGGTTTCACATGTAAGATGGATAAATAAAGAGCAAAATTATTGATTATTATTATATTATTATTTTTGCCCTGGTCCTATAAGAGCTCTTTGTCACTTACCACGAGCTGGGTTGTGACAAAAACTCACACTCATTCTTATTTTGAATAAATGTATCATATAGTGTGTGTGTGGCAGGCTTACAATGATGGCAAAGAACAACATTTAAGAGTGCGCTGACCCTGGTGCTAGAGGGGGTACGCAGCTGGAGGTTGAATGTTTGAAGGGGTACGGGACTATAAAAAGTTTGGGAACCACTGTCGTAGAGGAAACTGGTCTACTTTTCTATTTATTACAATTTTCTTTAACCAATGTTGGTCTTTAATGCAGGGCCGACAGACAAGTTTCTTTCTTTTTCCCCCTTCCACTTGTCTCTTCCATTTTTGCGGTAATGCTGCAATTAGTTGTTGTAATTTTGTGTATCGCAGACATTTCCATCATTTTCAAATAACCTAAAGTGAGAGGTTGTCATCTGAATAAAGTGAAAAGGCCATTTCTGAACATGTGGTGAGACTGAAGTAACAGGAAACCCATTCTAGTCCAGTCTACTTCCAGTGGGCTCAAACATTTTTCCACAATCAAAAAGACTACATGTGCAACATTTAGTTGTTCAGATAGTATTCCACCGAAGAAGGTATTAGGCTAAAGAGGGGCTGGGGTAGAGGGTTTTGGGTTTGTGGTTAAAAAGTGTTTGGTTTCCGAGGGTATGAAAGGATAATATCTAGGATCTCTGGATCCATCTACCCATGCCTGAGAAATAAGCTACTGAATCAAGATTTGATTCTGCCTGACAGGACTATCAAGTGTACCTAGACAGAATTCACTGGGCAAAAACTGTTTACATCAACTGTGTTTCCACGTCATTTCAACCCCCCCAAAATCTGTGATGACGTTGAATCAACACGGAAAACTGGTTGGATATGCAAAAAGTAATCAACGTAAGGGTATTTCGTCTCAACTTTTAACCTAAATCCAATGACATGGTGACATTTTTTTGTTGATTTCACGTTTCAGATTAGTTGACAACTTAACCGAATGTAAATCAAAATTAGTCGTTGAACTGACGTCTGTGTCCAGTGGAAAGCATGTCTTTTTGGGAGTTAGCAGGTTTTTCTGACTTTGCAAGATGGTAATCGTAGACATACAGTGAATATTAGGCATTATGGATCCTTGTAGTTTCCTAAGAATGAGAATGTAAAATGTTAAATGGGAAAAAGTGGGACTGAGAATTAACTGAGCTAACGGTCTGAACCAAAACTGTGTGTGGGGGGGACAGAGACAGAAAGAGAGAAAGATAGAGCGAGAGAGACAATCCGTCTACCCTTTCAAGGCAGCCACACAAACAGCCGAGCACAGGGGAATTGCAAAGCTTTAGATGTCAATGAATGATGACATTAACAGAGATCAGACAGCCTCCGAGTCAAGGGGCCCCCAAATGTCTGGCGAGCATAAGAGGAATATTTACACGGCAGGATTAACTTTCCTATAAACCATTCACTATGCAGTCGCTCACTCTTTTGACGACTGAGTTTTTGGGAACCGTTCTCTTTCAGATATACTCTCGAGCTCCCCTGTGATTTCTCAAAGTGTTGAGTTGCTAAGTGCCCTTTAAGTCAATGATATACAACTAAAAAGAATATGAAAACATACAGCACATGGAAACCATACCATAGCTAGAGTAACAATATCAGAGTAATGACACATGAATGAGTCAACTTGAATCTACTGGCCAAACATATAGCAACACAGTTATGTTATCTACCTCGATTCAAATAATATTTGTTTTCTTTCAAGTACTTTGAGTTACTTTGAGTACTTTGATTGAGCTTGCCTGGAGTGCTATATGGGTAGGGCTTGCACCTTTGAGTCTATTCCATTGGTTCCATGGTGCCAGGCAAGCCAAATCCAGTACTTAAGTAAAAATACTACTAAGTAATTTTGTTTGGTATCTGTACTTTACTTTACTATTTAGATTTTTGTAAAACTTTTAGTTTTACATAAAATTATGTACTTTTTACTCCATACATTTTCTCTGACACCCAAAAGTAAATTTTCAATGGCTAGCAGGACAGGAAAATGGTCAAATTCATGCACTTATCAAGAGAACATCCCTGGTCATCCCTTTTGCCTCTGATCTGGTGGACTAACTAAACACATATGCATTGTTTATAAATCATGACTGAGTGTAGGAGTGTGCTCCTGGCTACCGTAAATATAAAAAAAACTAGAAAATGTGGCCATCTGGTTTTCTTAATATAGGGAATTTTAAATGATTTATACTTAAAATGTAACTTTCAATTCATAAGTATATTTTAGCAATTACATTTACTTTTGATACTTGAGTATATTTAAAACCAAATACTTTTAGACTTTTACTCAAGCAGTATTTTATTGGGTGACTTTGTCACGTCCTGACCATAGTTCTTATGTGTTTTGCTTGTTTAGTGTTGGTCAGGACGTGAGCTGGGTGGGAATTCTATGTTGCGTGTCTAGTTTGTCTGTTTCTGTGTCCAGCCTAATATGGTTCTCAATCAGAGGCAGCTGTCAATCGTTGTCCCTGATTGAGAATCATATATAGGTGGCTTGTTTTGTGTTGGGATTTTGTGGGTGATTGTTTCCTGTGTCAGTGTTTGTGCCACACGGGACTGTACGGTATGTTCTTTTGTTATTTTGTATAGTGTATTGTTTTCATGTTCATTAAATCATGGAAAATTACCACGCTGCACATTGGTCCTCTGATCCTTCTCGCCTCTCCTCGTCTGAGGAGGAGGATGACTTAGACTGCCGTTACAGACTTTCACTTTTACTTGAGTCATTTTCTATTAAGGTATCTTTATTTTTCTCAAGTATGACAATTGGGTACTTTTTCCACCACTGGATAAATCAAGTGCAACTAAAGCATTTGAAAGAAAACAACTACTATTTGAACACAGGTCTGGTACATAGGAATGGTTAACCCCTTCAACTGATGTCATCTCAGTGTGTTACTGCAGTTGTTGCCCTGCCTAAAAAAAGAATCTAAGGGAAACACTGCCTTAACATTGCTTATTCACCAAAACCATTCTACAGCTAATGCCCGTTACATATTATTGCCAGACACCCTCTTTACCAAAACAATGGTCTTCTATCTTAGGCTTATTGACTTACTGTGGATGTCGCCGAGACACAAGCAACAGTGGCATGCTGAAAAACGTCAAACTCTGGATATCGCTTGTATGGCAAAACAATCTAATATGTGGCATGCATGAAATTGAGCAGGACATTTTCTGGCGAGTGTGTCACACTATTTGTCTCTCTGACCGCAACTGCTCCACCTATCCCAACTTGACTTATATGACCCCAAACAAGACAGACGCAATTGCAACAGGCATATGATAACATTTGGGAAATCAAAACAGCAACAATAGTTAGCTATTCAATTATTTTGTTTATTTCAGCATAAAGACTAACATTGTCCAGTCCTGAAAAGTGTCACGTCTACTCCCGCTCATCCCCTCCTGTGTTCGACGTTGCCGGTATACTAACCACCGGTCCTGGGATCCATCATTACGCATACCTGGCATCAATCATTATGCGCACCTGCACGTCATCATGAGGCACACCTGGACTCTATTACCTCACGTATTACCTCCCCTATATCTGTCACTCCCTTAGGTTCTTTCCCCAGTCAGTATTGTTCCTTTGTTTATGTGTAGACACTACTGTTATGTTGTCTCGGTCCATGTTTTGCTAAACATTTCAAGTGCTTCTCGATTCTTTCTATGCTATTCATAAGCGGTCTGCACAAGGAAGTCCAGACGGAACTGGCCTGTCATGACAACAACCTCTCCTTGGACGCACTCATTGCAATGGCCATCCATCTGGATAACCTACTTCGGAAGCACCGGTACTCTCATCGCTTCTCTCCCTCCCTCAGTTAACACTCCGGATCAGAGCCTGAACACACGCCTCGCAACGGAGACAGCCGGGGCTCTGTCTGTATTGTGGTCAAGGAGGGCTCCAACGGTGTCAGGCATTTCCTAATCCGGGATCAACAAGAGCAGAGGGACGGTCATGTGATTTTCCACCTCCCGGGGAAGGAGTAAGTATTCCATCTTTATCACTTTCTCTTTTTGGTGTCCATCACACTAGTTGACTGTCCCTCATGTATTGTGTCTACAGCATTAGTGGATTCTGGTGCCGTGGGGAACTTTATTGACCAGACCCTCTTAACATCACCCAACCACTCACCCTCACCATGGAGTCCATTCATCAGGAGAACATCCCCTTCATCGCCAGTGCACCAGTTCACAAGATCGGCCTCCCTTGGCTTCAACGCCATAACCCCACCATCTCATGGTCGAGGATGAGAATCAGACTGGTCATGCGAATGCCGGAGGACCTGCTTCCCCCATCCACTGTGGTTCCACGTCGATTGAGAGTCCTGTGGTTGCCCTTCAGCCCAACATCCCGGAGGTATACCAGGACCTGCGGGAGGTATTCTCCAAGACCCGTGAACTGTGCCATCGACCTGCTTGCAGGGTCTGTAACTCTGCGCAGACGCATCTACCCTCTGTCGGTGGCTGAGACCCTGTCCATGGAGCATTACATCCAAGAGGCGCTCCAACAAGGTTTCATCCGCACGTCCACATCTCCTGCGTCGACTGGTTTCTTCGTAGCCAAGAAGAATGGAGGGTTACATCCATGTATTGATAACAGAGGACTCAATGAAATCGCCATGAAGTACCATTACCCTCTCCCGTTGGTGCCTGCAGCCATTGAACAGCTCCGCGGTGCCCAGTTCTTTACCAAACTGGATCTACAAAGTGCATACAATCTCATCCGCATCGAGGGGGTCTACTAGGCTATCCTGGAGGATCACATCACTCACGTTCGAGCAGTCCTGGAACGCCTCCTGGCTAACCACCTGTTCGTCAAGACTGAGAAGTGCCAATTTTAGGCTACCAAATCAGCCCGCAGGGAGTGAGGAAGGACGACAAGAAGGTAGATGCGGTCAGGTCATGGCCAGTCCCAACCACCATAAAGGGGTTACAACGGTTTTTGGGGTTTGCCAACTTCTAATGCCGTTTCATCAGGAATTTCAGCTCCGTTGCCTCACCTCTCTCCTCAAGGGTGGTCCCCGTAGGTTGGTGTGGAGCCCAGCAGCCAACGAGGCCATCGCCCCATTGCTCAAACACCCAGATCCAATGATATACTTTTTGGTGGAGGTGGATGCTTCAGAGGTGGGCGTGGGGGCAGTACTGTCTCAACGACAGGGTAATCGACAGAAATTGTATCCGTGTGCATATTACTCTAACTGTCCCCCACAGAGAGGAATTACAACGTCAGTGATCGAGAGCTCCTGGCGGTGAAGTTGGCATTAGTGGATTGGAGAGACTGGCTGGAGGGAGCCAAGGAACCAGTCGTCATCTTCACTGACTATCAGAACCTGGAGTACATACTGACAGCGACGAGGCTGTTCTGGGTTTTCAGCCGGCCCTGGCTCCGTAGACCCCGGTTGCTGAGTGGTTCAGGCGTGCAGAAGTGTGGAGCGACGCTCACTTGAGACCCAGTGCGCCGTCTACCGTCAAAAGGGACAGGCAGACCACCACCGCAGTGCGACCCCCCCCCCCCCCCCCCCCCCAACAAGGTGACATATAGGTTACAGCTTCACAGTGACTGTGTCTCACCTTTTTCATGTCTCCCTTCTCAGGCCGGTGGTTCCTGGTCCCCTAGCTGATGCTGTCCCCCACAACACCCATCCCCCCCCCCCGGACATCGATGGGGTCCAGCCTATGCCGTCAGATCTCTACTGGACTCCCGACGTCGTGGGGTTCGGCTCCAGTACCTGGTGGACTGGGAGGGGTATGAACCCGTTGGGTTCCGGTGGAGGACATTCTGGATCCCAACATCATCCTTGATTTTCGCCTCCCGGACCGGGATTCATCATTACGCACGCCTGGCATCAGTCATTACACGCACCTGCACGTCATCATGAGACACACCTGGACTCCATTACCTCCCCTAAATCTGGCACTCCCTTAGGTTCTTTCCCCAGTCAGTATTGTTCCTGTGTTTATGTGTAGATGCTACTGTTGTCTCGTTTTATTAAACGTTTCACCTGTACCTGCTTCTCAACTCTCAGCGTCTCCGTTACAACCAGATTAAAAAATGCACCACGGGGGAGAAAGAGCCAACTCCTACAAGGCGACTGAATCAACATTTTCATAATGGCTCCACAACACACATTCTGCCCCCCCCCCCCCCCCCCCCCCCCAATGCTTAACTAAGCAAACAGAGGGAGACTTAAGCAATTTCCTTCCTGCTGGTGTCAGACAACGTGTACATTTAAGTCAATGCCATAAAACCAGTTCTGCCTCAGAGGATGGTAGAAGGGGTGCTGTGACAGCCGGAGTTGATATAGGCCTCTATTTGTTTAAACATCACTCAGCTCAGCCCCTATGAAAATATTGGCTCAGCCCATATGGTGACCCTCAGATTTGACTAAATGGATTGTCCTTGACAATTAGTGAAATGAGCATTTGCAACAAGTGACCTAACCCCTGACTTACATGATAGGCCTAATGATAATGTCACAGCTAAATCTCTAGTGGACCCATTGTAAACTAGGCCTACATGACTAACTTGATGCCCTTTTCTCTGGATTAGTCCAACCATAGTGTGACACTGTAGCTGTTCAAAACCTAGGTCTAGGGTACGTCATCTCTCACTATTTGACCCAGCTACCTCCATATAACCTCGTCCCCAGGCTCAATTGCTACCATGAGATTAACCTACAGTACATGTACAAGGGCTGTGCTTACTTCCTGAGTGATAGTGCAAGATGATACTTCAGTTCAGTCAAAACCATTGGAGTTCCTCTCTGCTGATGGTCTCCTAATGGTCATTTCAAAGAAAAAGGAGTTGAAGTACACTATAATAGATGCCTTACAGCCCATGCCCTTTTATCTTCAGCCGCCATGACACTGTTGATGACAATAGTTGTTCTAAATAGGCTGTGTGTGTGTCTGTCCTAAAATGTAGGATAAGCCTTTGCCACAATTGCTGAAAAGCCTATTCATTCGAATATTTTTTTTATCAGCATAGGCCTGGAAATATTATAGTTTTTAGGGGAATGGTGTTAAAGTTTCATGACATTTTTCCTTCCACTGTAGGCTATATCATTTTATATCAATGAATCCGTAAATATGAGAGAATTGATTATAAACAAGTGAACTTGGAAGTTGAATGCATTTTTCTTGAAAGGATCGGGATGGGGTAGCGGTGGCACAGCAGCGATGCGCACTTGTCAAAGTGATTGCGACAATAACAGGCCTACAATGCACTGCGTCATTTGTGTACATGTGATTTACTGTATGAAGTGTGAGCACATTACACAAGTTCAGTTGTTGATTCGATCCGTGAAGGTTGTGGTACCACTACATTCCTATAACATTAGTTGGACAAAAACAATGCAACTCTTGAGTACCTAATTTGATGGGCTAAGACAAAAACCCATTTCAGTTGGTAGAACAGGCCTAATTGTGTTACTTAATTTCAGCTGTGAATGCTAAGATTTATCTTTTAGTGAAAGGTGAAAAGTGGTGTTACCTGCTGTGGGCATTGGCTAAGTAGGCCTGGCTACATGTTTGAATCTTATTTAATCTCACTCACCAATTAGTAAAACAGCAGGGAGGGGGTCCTTCTTGTATTTGTCAAAGTCAATGACATCCCTATTCACCCAAGGATTTGAATTTCCCCTTAATAGATATGATCCAACTCCCACAAAATGCTGAATATGTATGTGTGTAATATATCACAAAATAATAGCTGAATAATGACAAATGCTCAATCCGGTACAAGCCTAGTTACTGATCAGAAGCTTTGCTGAAGAAAGTGAACATCTGGCAAATAGCCTTCTTAGCTCAGTTATACCAATTTCAGACAGAAAATGTGATATATTACCTGTAATGTATGGCAATGTTTATATGACCCTGATTCAAACAGCCCCTTATTTACCGAGTGGTGCAGCGGTCTAAGGCACTGCATCTCAGTGCTAGAGGCGTCACTACAGACCCTAGTTCGATTCCAGGCTGTATCACAACTGGCCTTGATTGGGAGTCCCATAGGGCAGTGCAAAATTGGCCCAGAGTCGTCCGGGTTTGGCCGGTGTAGGCCGTCATTGTAAATAAGAATTTGTTCTTATCTGCCTTGCCTAGTTAAATAAAGGTAAAATAAAAATAAAATACCACTTTATTGCAAGTATACCCCTTTTATACATATCAGTGGGTAACTGGCAAATATATATATATATTTTTTGAAACCATGGGGGCTGTTTGCATTTTAAATTAAGCAGGTGTTAAACAATGGAAGTGTTATTGAATTTACCCGATACCTGTATTTTGATTACAGGGTCTGTGAAAATGCAGGAATCATGATTAGGTCTTTGGTGGATTTGAATTTGCCATGTGTTTTACCCCTTACCCCTTTCAGATATACCAAAAAACAGGCAAAAAGAAGCAGGCATGGTAAATTTGTGGGATTTTGGTCTGTGTATGAAAGGGATATTACAAGCAAAAACAAGGTCCTTCAACATCTTCTTGCCTAGGGACCCCTTCCCAGGCAAACTGGTGACCCTGGTGACATCAGGTGAATGATAATGGTGAGGAAAAGTAAACAACATTTTAAAATGAATCGTTTTGGTCGATAGTTTGACATTATTTTGACCTCTCTACATCATAACATAGCCTATTAGCTAGAAAGGAAACTCCAAACACATTTTCGCTAAAAGCAGCTGTTACGCCTCGATCACACCTACAGCGTCATTGCAATGTGTGACATCAGGGTCAACATTTCTAAATGGTTTGATATACATTTAAATATGATTTTCTTTCAGTTTCACATGTGTAGTTACAGGAATAAGAGTATAGATAGACACACTGAGACCATAACTCCTAGCAAAACAAAACATCTACACGTCATTCAAATTGTCACATGAAGGGCCTCCCGGGTGGCGCAGCCGCGACCGTGGGGCGACGCACAATTGGCCTAGCATCGTCCGGGTTAGGGAGGGTTTGGCCGGTAGGGATATCCTTGTCTCATCGCGCTCCAGAGACTCCTGTGGCGGGCCGGGCGCAGTGCACGCTAACCAAGGGGGCCAGGTGCACGGTGTTTCCTCCGACACATTGGTGCGGCTGGCTTCTGGATTGGAGGCGCACTGTGTTAAGAAGCAGTGCGGCTTGGTTGGGTTGTGCTTCGGAGGACGCATGGCTTTCGACCTTCGTCTCTCCCGAGCCCGTACGGGAGTTGTAGCAATGAGACAAGATAGTAATTACTAGCGATTGGATACCACGAAAATTGGGGAGAAAAGGGGGTAAAATTAAAAATATATATATACATGTATAATTTAAAAAATTGTCACATGAAACATGGACACTGCATCTTTCTTTGTCATAGTAGTAGCCAGGTGCTTTAGTGCTTTAGTCAACTTGTCAATCATGTATAGCCCTGTTAAACATTTCAGAAGAATATCAAAGATAAACAACAGGTTTTCTATATTTTAAAAAAATAGTTGATATAAGAATTTAATACAAAAATATAATACATCTGGGTTCTGTCAACAAAGTCATTGACAATAATAACCAATAATGAAATCATTACAATCAGTAAACCATTGAAACCACACACCCTTGTTTCAATCCAAACAGTTAGATGTGCAACTGCTAACTTCAGCTAGGGCATATCTCTAGTCTAGCAATAGATACTGTTGTTTTGGCTGAATAGCATCATTTAATAAGATGACCAATGGTTAGATAGGAATGTAGGATATTTCAGTTAGGCTTGGGCGGTATATATTATATACCGTATACCGGGGTATTTTTCAATACCGTCAATACCGTCGAAACTATATCTTTGAAGTTTACCTTTACATTTTAATATTTGTAGCTATTTCTTAAGTAAATACCTGCTGTCAAATTATGCATTGCGTTAGGAGATAAAGCAGATTGCGTTCTTATTTCACCTGTCACATTATTTAACATGATGAAACTTATGTAGTTACCCAGAACAGTTGAGCCAGTCATGTGTTTGTTTGTAAATAGCACAATGGGAGAAAACGGTCCAGCTGTGTCCAGCTGATATATTGAAAGTCTGCAGTGTTTTTTTTGCTTCAATAGAGTGATCAGGGATGTGCAACTATAGTTTTTCTTCACAGAAAATACATTAGCTTAATTTTCATCAGTGCAACACTATTTTTGCTGGCAGCCACACAAGTAGATCAGTTTACAATGAAAAAGCAAGTAATTTTTTTGCAAAAACGATGGATGGCCTTCGTATTTCTAATGCTGAGGCCTATCATAGAAAAAGTGTTACCACCTACATTTCCAAATGTTTTGCTTAAAGGAAATCATGCATTTTACAGGAGAAAAATAGGATGGCTACAGAAAAGTAACAGAGAAAAGTAGCTACGCATCAGTCAGAACGTTGTCTGCTGATAGAATGCCCGTTTGTGAATTCTCATCGGAGTTTAGAAGTGCAACTGAAGCACGAAATTAGTCTGATGCCGAGCAGAAATTACAATAAGAAGCATTTTAGATCTGCGTTTACAAAACGCAGCAAGATATTTGTGTTTTATATTTTCTTCCTTAGTGAATAATGCTGAATTCAAGTTATACCCCTAAGTATAACTTGCTATGTAATAAGTAAGTGGCTAAATGAATAAGTTAAATAAATTAGTAATACATTTTCTCCATTCTCTGCTCGTTAGCTCCTCCCCCCTCTTCTCCAAGCAGAGCAGGCAGGCCCGTGGCCCTAGCGACTCCAGACTCCACACAGACGCAGGTCTGATATATCTTTATGAGCTGGATTGCCTGTCTGCCTTGCCTGTCTTGTTAGCATATTTAGCTAGCAGCCTCCATGGAAACTCGCTATTACTTTTACTAATTTGTAAGCATTCTGGATTATAGGTGCCAAATGGGCTTTTTTTGGCGCCACCTTGTGTACTAAACCGGTAATACTGTAAATCCCGGGGTAGAGAAGGACGGTATGATGATATGATACTGCCCAACCCTAATATCAGTCAGCTAACCATTTACAGTAACAGCAGTTCATTTAATAAGGCTAATACACACTAAATATAATGCAGAAATGGAGAAATCTTACCTTATCTTGATACTGTGGCACAGTATGAGCAACTATTAATCAATGAGTTAATAGATTATAGATTCATAGAATGAAGTTTGAAGTGTGAACTACTTTGAAAGGAGAAGTGTTGGATGTGTACTTGACCAGGCGTTCCACATTTAACCCCACCTACATTTGAACATCGAAATATCGAGTAGTTTTTTGGGTTTTACTTTATTCAAAACGAATAATGAGGAAGTTTTCACGTTCCCGATTGCTCCGTTTTAACTTGGAAAACAAAAGGTACACGGACCGTACGTAATCTTATTTCAGGAACATTAATTTAATGTTATCTATAAAGTAGACTAACTACTGTATCTTGACCACCTTAACAACATATACACCAAAATGTTCTGTTAATCCTCGAGGTCAACATGAATTCCCACACTTTGGCTGTTGTTAAATCGTGTGCAGTATCACACAAGGTCTTCATCACTTGACTGTCATTCAGAAAATCCTTTCCTGAATCAGCTGTTGCGGATAATGTCTCCGTGTAACTAAACAGCTAGACATCAAACAACTATTATGCGTAATTATTGAATAATCCTGTTAATGACAGTATCGATTTTTTGTTTCATTAATCATATTAAAGTTACTCTTTCTGTTTGAAGTACTGGATTTTGCAATCACATACATTATTTTTGATGTGTGCCCATGAAAACGGGTTTCACACCTTAACATAGGGCGATACGAAATGTTATGAGGTTACAGTACACTTCCCGAGATCGCCACACACAAAAAAGAGTCCGACAGCAATATCCAGGAATTTCACCAGATCAAGGTCAATGTGTGATTAAATTCTTAAATACTTAGTATATGATATAACAACAAACAACATTATCATAAATGTAAGGAAAGAAAGGTAGTGTTTTATGTAAAACGATTTTTTTCCAAGGCATGAGAAAGGGTTTAAACATAGGTTTTGATTCACCTCATGAATTATATTGAATGTATCTATGTTCCCCCTTTAAAATTAGTATTATGAATGACTTTGTAACAGCTCGAAACATTTGTCCACTACAAGAAATGCACACTGGAACCCTAGTTCATAAAAACAACCAAGTACATTCATTTTCAATGGAACGTTGCGTTTGCCCTGTAACTTTCTGTGTGGATAAATCGAACATATGCATCAAATTATATAAGTAGAAGGCTTGACAGAAGGTGAATGTTGAACTTTTGTTCCACCCATGTCCAGATGATGCTGCGTACCGTTTTGCGCAAAAACACTGTAGGTGTGTTAGGCATTAAGCTGGTTAAAAAAAAAGGTTAGCTATGTGTTGCCAAAAATGTGTTATGTGTTAGCTATATGTTGGTGTCCGAGTCAAGAAAGCTTCCCTGCAGCCAGCGGCACTTGACTGGTAGCCTGTTTGCGGGTGCTTTTACAAAGCCTATGTCAGATACTCCAGTGAGTGTAATTTGTGTAATAAAGTTGACATCATTTGAAAGAAGATATTATCCTCTTTTATACTGCAGGTATGTAATTCACAATCCGTTTATACTGTTTGTTGCTAGCTGTATTCATACAAACTTTGATATAAAACATATATATTTCCCCCTTTTATATATATATTTTAGTGGACCCCTGATTGAATACCCCTGATCTAAAACTTTAGATAATATCACACCATGAGGGGAAATTGGTAATTATTCCCCACAAAAGCGGTGTGGTATTGTAGGGAAGAAGGGGGCAGGAGCTGTGGCGGTGGGCTTGTCAAAAACGTGTTCCCTTTGCCTCTATATAGCCTACAAACCGTTATTCAAATCGTATGTGTAGGCTTGTTGAGCAGCTACATAACATGGTAATGTAGTTTAGTCCTAAACTGTGATATTAGACTGTGAATAACAACAATATCAAAATAGCCTATATGTAATCATTAAAATCATAACTTTTTAAGTGAATGAAATGGTGTATTCTTGTGCCAAACAGTTGCCTAGAACAATATAAAGAAAGCAAAGCTAACCGACGGGTAAAATGAATAAGCACTCACCTAGACAAATTATTGTAGAAAACATCCACCGAATAACCGAAAAAACTGTCCTTAGGTCCAGTGTAGACGACGCGGTTTTCCGTTTCCAAGTTAAACGTTGCGCACTGCTGGATAAAAACCAATGTAAGTACAACGAACAGGGCGCAATAACCTGGATTTCGCGGGGTTGAGTTGACTGAAATTGTTGCAAATTGCCGTCCAGTGCCCATTTCTTTTGTGCGTCTTTTCTTTCATCGAATCGCTAAATACTGTTAAATATGTTGCGAGGTGTGGAACTCATCATTCGCCTGCGTAATATGTTTGGTAATGCATATTCCAGCAGAGACCATTAATTCATTGTGAATTGAATAGGACCCAGTTACACTCTGCTTCTCGCTCTCATAGGCTACTTGATTTAGACTCGGGGAGGGAGATACATTTTGGGGTGGAGCTTTGGATATTAAACATGGGATGTGGGAGCACTCATTACCTGTTTTGGTGTGTGTGTGTGTGTGTGTGTGTGTGTGTGTGTGTGTGTGTGTGTATTCTATGAGATGTAGGCCTATCAAAGTCGATGAAAAAAAGCCTAGCATAGATTGTTATAATTTTGTGAAGATATAATGCATTTTCAACAGGGCACTTCATTTAAAGACAAGGGGTGGGGAATGGTGGGGCAGCAGAGATAAACACAGAAATATAATTAATAGAACCAGCGTCCCCATTCAAGTCAATGGTGGCATAATGAGTGGACTGGCCGCCATTTCGAGTGTACCCATCCCTAGGGGTGCGTTCGTAAATTCACTCTGGCTATCTAATCTGATTTCAGAACATGTCATCTGAGTGTGCCAGAGTGCAGAATAACTGATGAATTTATAAACGCTCAACACCCATTGAATACGGCCGGTGCCAGTAAATGTCGGCAAATAAACGTAGTTATATTGTTGCCAGCATCACAGTTACAGTCACCAACGCTCTGGATAACATGAAAACAGCCTTACCAGCTCTTCTTGAGCGAGTAAAATGGTCACAGTGAGGTTCTCTCATTTTTGTCTGGAAGTAGCTATCTAGCGAACGCTAGCCAGTTAGCTTAGGTGCTTGACTGCCATTGTGAGGTCAGAACGCTCTCAGATCAACCATACTCCTCAGCCAGAGCGTCCAGTGTGCACCCTAAATGCATGAAGTATACCCTTCAATCTATGCTGTGATTTGTTAAATCAACTCAACTGACATTATAAAAAACACATTCCATTGCATGAGCCACACCAGTTAGCATCATTTGAATGAACATTCTATTACCATGGCAATCCAGCATCAGTTGATAGTACATTCCAAATTACCATGGAAATGATTGCATCACTATACCAGGCAGCCATTACGAGGGTACCCAGGGCCATGAGGTTACAAGTCAAATTGCCAGGGTTAGAGCTTCCAAACCCGTTCTATTCATTCTATTTCTATGGGTGCGTTCATAAATTCACTCTCGAGTTCCAGAGAGCACTCAGAGGGCGCTCTGGGCGTTCATAAATTCAGAGCGTTGTCAGATTGTCTGTTCATTCACACTGGACGCTCTGGCTAAGGAGAAGGGTTGATCAAAGCGTCTGCAAGAGTTCGATCCTTCTATCCAATTTCAAAATGGCAGTGTACGTAACTGCAAGATGTGATGGATGTGGCTACAGTATATTGATACATTTGAAGTTATAATTCAACATATTGCCAAATGTAATGGATCAAGTGAAGTGGCAAAAATGAAGAACCTGAAATTAAATGAATTTAAAGAAATTAAACAATGTTATTTACTAATTCTATATCAAATAAATATAGTCACATCAGAACAGGTTTAGGTTTGATATAGGCATATCAAAACAATTATTTACAAGTTCATTATTTGTAGTAAATGAAATGTATTGACTTTAATTATTCAATAAAAACAATTTAACATTGTTTTCTGTTTTTGTTTGTTCAACTGTAAACTATATGTGGGCATACAGAGAGATATGGGGGGGGGGGGGGGGGGGGGACAGAGAGAGAGCTGCGGTGGAATAATAAATGCTGGCTCCATCGCATACACACATCTTGAGGTGGGGTGCCCAACTCTGGTCCAGGGGCTTGGGGTGGGTTTGGGTTTTAGCCTACAGCTCACGAGACAACAGGACAGGAATGTAGTTCCGCTTCTACGATGCAACAGACATCACCCTCTCTTCATCATTGACATCCTGCTCTTCTTCCTGTTCACAGTGTAGCACGCCCAGGAGCACACCGTCAATGGTATCATCATTGTAGAGGCAAATGTTGTGTAGATGGCTGTTGTCTTTTAAGGGAGCCAGCAGCCTTGGTTGTAGAGGGTAATCTGGATCCCCCAGGATGTGGGTGTCATTGGGCACCATAGAGTGCGGGTTGGCGGTAATCATCTGGTGCATTATGCACTTAGCGGGATATGCATTAAATACACTGGTGAAAAGCATTTTGTCGTGGCAGACGACAAAGTAGCCTTGTTAAAAAGGCTTCTTCAAAGTAGCCTTGTTAAAAAAAAAAAAGTGGAATTTATTTCCTTCTTAATGTGTTTGAGCCAATCAGTTGTGTTGTGACAAGGTAGAGGTGGTATACAGACGATAGCCCTATTTGGTAAAAGACCAAGTCCATATTATGGCAAGAACAGCTCAAATAAGCAAAGAGAATAAGCAAAAAGAAACGATTTATTTAGAATTCAAGGCACACTTAACCAGCATGGCTATCACAGCATTCTGCATCGATACACCATCCCATCTGGTTTGCGCTTGGTGGGACTATAATTTGTTTTTCAACAGGACAATGACCCAACACACCTCCAGGCTATGTAAGGGCTATTTGACCAAGAAAGAATGTGATGGAGTGCTGCATCAGATGACCTGGCCTCCACAATCACCCAACCTCAACCCAATTGAGATGGCTTGGGATGAGTTGGACCACAGAGTGAAGGAAAAGCAGCCAACAAGTGCTAAGCATATGTGGTAACTCCTTCAAGACTGTTGGAAAAGCATTCCAGGTGAAGCTGGTTGAGAGAATGCCAAGAGTGTGCAAAGCTGTCATCAAGGCAAAGGGTGGCTACTTTGGAGAATCTCAAATATAAAATATACTGTATTTTGATTTGTTTAACACTTTTTTGGTTACTACATGATTCTATGTGTTATTTCATATTTTTGACGTCTTCACTATTATTCTACAATGTAGAAATAGTAAATATAAAGAAAATCCCTGGAATGAGTAGGTGTGTCCAAACTTTTGACTGGAACTGTATATAAAAATATAATCTAGATACATATATTTTTTTAGATTACTAATGTTACTGTCCCCAAATACTTAAATACATGTAATTCTGTCCTTGAAACATTTAATTGAAATACTGTAGAATTCCATTAATTTCTATCGAGGACAGCTCCTACTGGGGAGTGCCAATATCGCTGACCGGTGGCTTCAAAGCCTTTTAATGGCCAATAAATATACTCTCAGCAACCCAGGGTGGATATACATCATTGGCGTAGGCACTCCACCTTCGAGACTCATTATTGTGGAGTCCTTTAGCTGAAAAATGATAATATTTGGTGAGTTTTTTGTCTATAGAATTGAATTACTATCAATGCAGAACTGTAGTGTTGACATCTGTTGAATAGCGTTAACATACATAATAGCGTTAACATACAGTATAATATATTGTAATGAGTCCTAATAAATTGTAATTTTTGGTATTACATCATGCAAACTTTTTCACAAGAGTACAACTAACTGTAACGATGTGCGCTGAGAGTCGGGAAGCAAGTTCAGGGAGTGAATCATTTAATAAATAAATGAAAACATAATACAAAACAAGAAACACGAACAATGCACAGACATGAAACAGAAACAATGACACCTGGGGAAGGAACCAAAGGGAGTGACTTATATAGGGCAGGTAATCAAAGAGGTGAAGCAGTCCAGGTGAGTCTGATGACGCACAGGTGCGTGTAACGATGGTGACAGGTGTGCGCCATAACGAGCAGCCTGGTGATCTAGAGGCCGGAGAGGGAGCACACATGACAATACCCCCTCCCCGACGCGCAGCTCCTGCCCGCAGGACGCCGACCAAAATGACGATCCCGGCAATCAGGAGCGGACCAGACACCTCTGCTGAGGCGCGGGAAACCTGTCAGTCTGGCTGAGACGCGGGAACATGGCGACCTAGAGCGCCGGAGAGAGAGCATATGTGAAGGTACCCCCTTCTTGGTGCGTTCGGCTTCAACCGCAGGACGCCAACTAAAGGGACGATCCCTGGGATCCGGAGCGGACCAGTCGCCTCCGCTGAGGCGCAGAAACCTGACAAACCGGCTGAGGCATGAGAGCCTGATGAGCCGGCTGAGACCTCCCTGGTTGCCTCGGTCGAGGCATGGGAACCTGTTCACCAGCTGAGGCATGGTAGCCTATCGAGCCCGCTGAGGCATGGAAAACCGTCGAGCCAGCTGAGGCAGGGGAACCCGACAAACCGGATGAGGCCTCCCAGGTAGCTCCGGTTCAGACACTCGGACCCAACATTCACTCTCTGAACTTGCTTCCCGACTCTCAGCACACTTGTTACAGAATAACATCTCACCTAAGGGAAGCATCAGGAAGTGTTTGTTTTTTTGTCAGAGTAATGATGTCGGTTCCGGGAACTGCTACAGGCTCTCATGCCTCAACCAGATCACCAGGCTTCCCTGCCTCAGCCGGATCATCAGGCTCTCATTCCTTAGTCGAATCGCCAGGCTCCCCTGCCTCAGCTGGCTCGTCGGGCTTTCATGCCTCCGCCGGATCGCCAGGCTCCCCTGCTTCCACTGGCTCATCAGGTTCTCATGCCTCAACCGATCTGTCAGGTTTCCCGTGCCCCAACTGACTTGGCAGGTTCCCGTGCCTCAGCTGGCGTAACAGGTTTTTGCGCATCAGCAGGGGTGACCGGTCCGCTCCTGATCCCCGGGTTCGTCCCCTTTGACGGCATCCTGCGGCTTGGGCCGCACGTCGGAGAGGGGGTACTGTCACATATACTCCCTCTCCGGTCTCTAGGTCATCAGGCTACTGATTATCCCGCACACCTGTCACCATCGTCTTATGACACTCACCTGGACTCCATCACCTTCTTGATTATCTTCCCTGTATCTGTCACTCCCCTTGGTTCTTTCCTCAGGTGTTATTGACTCTGCTTTTATGTCGATGTGTTGTTTGTGTTTCGTGTTCATTGTTTCTTTTATTTATTAAAACATCCACTCTCTGAACTTGCTTCCAGACTCTCAGCGCACTCGTTACGCTAACAAGATCTCCAAGGGGCTGGACGAAGGTTACAAAGGTCGAGTCAAGTGCTGCCTGTAAGGTTCCAGCATCGTAGACTGGCGGAGGAAATGCAAACCTGTCACGTTCCTGACCGGTTTTCTGTTATTTTGTATGTGTTTGACGGTCAGGGCGTGAGTTTGGGTGGGCAGTCTATGTTATGTGTTTCTATGTTGGTAAAGGGTGACCTGATATGGTTCTCAATTAGAGGCAGGTGGTTTTCATTTCCTCTGATTGAGAGCCATATTAAGGTAGGTGTTTTCACATTGATTGTTGTGGGTGGTTGTCTCCTGTGTCTGTGTCTATGTACGTTGCGCCACACGGGACTGTTTCGGTTTGTTTGTTCGTTCGGTTTATGTAGTCTGTTCCTGTTTCATGCGTTCTTCGTGTCATGTAAGTTCTTATGTTCAGGTTCGTCTACGTCGTTTGTTATTTTTGTTAGTTATTCAAGTATAGTTCGTTTTTGTCTTGTTCAATAAATATCATGTCATATCACGAAGCTGCATTTTGGTTCAATCCCTGCTCTTCCTCTTCGGATGAAGAGGAAGAGGAACGCCGTTACAAAACCACGTACATAAGTATGTGATTATGGAAGGACTCCAGCTAAGACCTAGATCAGGGAAGGTCAACTCCCGTCCTCAGGGACCTGATTGGTGTCACACTTTTCCCCAGTTTCTAACTGTCATTAAACTAATTGCATTCTAAACTGAAGACTATGATTAGCTGATTATTGGAGTCAGCTGGGGCTGGGGCCCCAGAGGACTGGAGTTGCCCGTCCCTGACCTAGATAGACAACAAATCAAACATGCTCCATCAATCCCAATCCTAATTTGGAATATGATTTTACCATTTCACAAACCACAATTTTCTTCCATGACCATCATTCTTAGATTTCCAGGGTAAATACATTCAGTTTAGGATTTTTTTCATCATTGGATAAACAAGGTTTTTAGGCAGAATGTAGCGAGTAGATTCTGAACCTACCGTTAGTTTCAAGTTTTAGTAGTCGTATGTATGGGGTAAACAGTACATGCACCAGAATTAGGGTACACTTTATGACCTCTCAGATAAATATCAGCAAGCTTGGCTAGCTATATACAGCAAAATAGCTAGCTAGCTCTCTGCTTGGCTAGCTAGTTCGCTGCTTGGCTGAACACAGAACGTTAGCGCACTGTTAATATGATAAGCTAAATCGATCCTTCTCGTTGCAAGACTTTGGCTAAAGAGTTTAGCTATTGTAGGCCTAGTTACATGTTGAATCTTCTTGGAAACTCCAGCCAATGACAGATCAAACTAACCACTGCGTCGTGTCTCATTTTATGTATCTGAACTGGGCTTTATGATCAGGGATATTCCGTGCCAGTAGGGTAGTGTGTGAAGTAGCTAGCTAGCTAGCCAATATCAGCGTGGCTTTCAGACCACAGACATCAGAAATATAACACAAGGTAAAGTAGCCATACATATAATTTAGCTAACTAATTACGACTATCTAGTGAAGTGACATTTTATATTAAAATGAAACAAACCAGTCACAGTCAGCTAATAAGCTACACTAGCTAATGTTAGCCAGCAAGCTAATACAAACTAATGGATGCGTGGCTTGAAAACAACAATCAAAACAAGTAATCCAAAAAAACACTTGTATATACAGTGGGGAGAAGAAGTATTTGATACACTGCCGATTTTGCAGGTTTTCCTACTTACAAAGCATGTAGAGGTCTGTGATTTTTATCATAGGTACACTTCAACTGTGAGAGACGGAATCTAAAACAAAAATCCAGAAAATCCCATTGTATGATTTTTAAGTAATTAAAAAAGCTTGTCTGGTAGGCTCGTGTCACTGGGCAGCTCTTGGATGTGCTTCCATTTGTAGTCTGTAATAGTTTGCAAGCCCTGCCACATCTGACAAGCGTCGGAGCCGGTGTAGTACAATTTGATCTTAGTCCTGTATTGACGTTTTGCCTGTTTGATGGTTCATCAGACGGCATAGCGGGATTTCTTATAAGCTTCCAGATTAGAGTCCCACTCCTTGAAAGCAGCAGCTCTACCCTTTAGCTCAGTGCGAATGCTGCCTGTAATCCATGGCTTCTGGTTGGGGTATGTACGTACAGTCACTGTGGGGACGATGTCCTCGATGCACTTATTGATAAAGCCAGTGACTGATGTGGTGTACTCCTCAATGCCATCGGAAGAATCCCGGAACATATTCCCGTCTGTGCTAGCAAAACAGTCCTGTAGCTTAGCATCTGCTTCATCTGACCACTTTTTTATAGACAGAGTCACTGGTGCTTCCTGCTTTAATTTTAGCTTGTAAGCAGGAATCAGGAGTATAGAGTTATGGTCAGATTTGCCAAATGGAGGGCGAGGGAGAGCTTTGTACACATCTCTGTGTGTGTAATAAAGATGGTCTAGAATTTTTTCCCCCACTGGTTGCACAATTAACATGCTGATAGAAAATTGGTAAAACTGGTTTAAGTTTCCCTGCATTAAAGTCACCGGCCACTAGGAGCGCCGCCTCTGGATGAGCGTTTTCCTATTTGCTTATGGCGGAATACAGCTCATTTAGTGCGGTTTTAGTGCCAACCTCGCTCTGTGGTGGAATGTAGACAGCTACAGAAAATACAGATGAAAACGCTCTTGGTAGATAGTGTAGTCTACAGCTTATCATGAGATACTCTACCTCAGGCGAGCAAAACCTTGAGACTTCCTTATATATCGTGCACCAGCTGTTGTTTACATAAATGCGTAGGCCCCCGCCCCGTGTCTTACCAGAGGCTGCTGTTCTGTCTTGCCGATAGAGTGTATAACCCGCTAGCTGTATGTTCTTAATGTTGTCGTTCAGCCACGACTCTGTGAACCATAAGATATTATAGTTTTTAATGTACCGTTGGTTGGATATACGTGCTCTCAGTTCGTCCCATTTATTTTCCGCCGATATATTATCTAGCTAGTAATGTCTTACCTTTACAACAGAAAAAAAATGAAACTCTGGGTTAATTTTGAATCCCTTCAAGTCCTCTTTTAGTTCTCTCCACTGTGTAAACGCAAATCCAAGGTTTACTCGTGCCTTAGCAAGGGCTCTATCACTTTCCCTTTTTGCCTGTCTGCTCTCCAAATGTCTCTGTTTCTTTGGCTTAGATGAGGAGTACAGTAGCTACTGCTAGGGCAGGTCATTTGCCCCTCACATCTGCCATGTCTGTAAGATAGGTCTCCTCTAGCCAAGTGTGGACATAGGCTCAGCTAGCTAGATATCCGCAAGCCAAGTGTGGACATGGGCTCAGCTAGCTAGATATCCGAAAGCCAAGAGTGGACATGGGCTCAACTAGCTAGATATCCTACCACTACCCGTTAAAATATCCTTGAACAGTGGCACCGCCCAACTCACCATCGGAAAACACATCACTCTTTACGTGTTGCACAAAATCTGATGGGGAAATCGGACCCGACAGGGAAAATTAAAACTAATGAACGCAGTGGTTCTCAGGCATGATAGAGGTGCAATATTGTTAATGTTATATCACATTGGATGACCACTAGCGACTTATTGGTGCTTTTGAACATAAAAAAATGACATATTTTTCTCAGTCTCAGCCTCCAGTATTTATGCTGCAGTAGTTTATGTGTCGGGGGGCTAGGGTCAGTTGGTTATACCTGGAGTACTTCTCCTGTCTTATCCAGTGTCCTGTGTGAATTTAAGTATGCTCTCTCTAATTCTCTCGTTCTCTCTTTCTTTCTCTCTCTCTGAGAACCTGAGCCCTAGGACCATACGTCACGGCAAACCGGGCATGATGACTCCTTGCTGTCCCCAGTCCACCTGGCCTTGCTGCTGTTCCAGTTTCAACTGCTCTGCCTGCGGTTATGGAACCCCTACCTGTCCCAGACCTGCTGCTTTCAACTCTTAATGATCGGCTATGAAAAGCCAACTGACTTTTATTCCTGATTATTATTTGACCATGCTTGTCATTTATGAACATTTTGAAAATCTTGGCTCTCTCTAATTCTCTCCTTCTCTCTTTCTTTCTCTCTCTCGGAGGACCTGAGCCCTAGGACCATACGTCAGGACTACTGGGCATGATGACTCCTTGCTGTCCCCAGTCCGCCTGGCCTTGCTGCTATTCCAGTTTCAACTGTTCTGCCTGCGGTTACGGAACCCCTACCTGTCCCAGACCTGCTGTTTACAACTCTTAATGATCGGCTATGAAAAGCCAACTGACATTTATTCCTGATTATTATTTGACCATGCTTGTCATTTATGAACATTTTGAAAATCTTGGCTCTCTCTAATTTTCTCCTTCTCTCTTTCTTTCTCTCTCTCGGAGGACCTGAGCCCTAGGACCATACGTCAGGACTACCGGGCATGATGACTCCTTGCTGTCCCCAGTCCACCTGGCCTTGCTGCTATTCCAGTTTCAACTGTTCTGCCTGCGGTTATGGAACCGCCACCTGTCCCAGACCTGCTGTTTTCAACTCTTAATGATCGGCTATGAAAAGCCAACTGAAAATTATTCATGATTATTATTTGACCATGCTTGTCACTTATGAACATTTTGAACATCTTGGCATAGTTCTGTTATAATCTCCACCCGGCACAGCCAGAAGAGGACTGGCCACCCCTCATAGCCTGGTTCCTCTCTAGGTTTCTTCCTAGGTTTTGGCCTTTCTAGGGAGTTTTTCCTAGCCACCGTGCTTCTACACCTGCATTGCTTGCTGTTTGGGGTTTTAGGCTGGGTTTCTGTACAGCACTTCGAGATATTAGCTGATGTACGAAGGGCTATATAAAATAAACTTGATTGATTGATTGATATTGCAGCTTTCAGATTGAGAAATGTATCGATTGGTATCATCTTGCTGGGTCTGTCTATCATCTTACTTGTTTGGTCTTCTGTGATATGTTATGCCACCACAACACCACGTGTGCTAGCAGCCCTCTCGTCTTAAAATTGAAACTCTCATCAAGTAGGATATTCGTCGTCTCAACAACTTCACATGGAACCCTCCACCCAATAAGGGGCTAATCTCACCAAAGACCAGACCCCATTGCTAGTAGCCTCTACTGAGTCCCCAACAATCGGATGTTCTGGTTTTCAGGGGAAATGGAAAGAGAGCCTGTGACACAACTTACACTTTTGGAAGTTAACAAGGCAATACTACATCTTAACTCCTCCACATTTACTGGATTGGTTGAACAAGGCAGAAAAATCTCTGTCAACAGTGTTTTTGTCTCTTCAAGACCTCATTGTGAGGCAGCATTTCCGAAACTATGGGTCACGACCCCACGTGGGGTCTCCTTATTTGAAAAAGAGGTTGGGATAAACTCTGAAATAAAAAAAGTAAAACTCGCGCTTGGTTCATAGAACCGGAGTTACTTCAGTAACCTCCTGTAGCTCTATCTTTTGAACAGTTTAAGTTACAAAATATTATGACCCCATCGCTGGAAGATAAGACTCTCAGGAACACGCATATCTTTTGTTTCCCTCTACAATTGCCACAAGCCTCCTTAGAACAGAGTAGACAAGACCAAATCAGACTGGGGGAAACAGAACATCATCAATGATGATTTTCTTTTCTACACAGAACATCATACAAAATGATTGCCTGATGATCTTCAGAACTTCCCAATACCTTCAAACCATGCTTCCTTCAGCTTGAAATACTGCCAAAAGTACTCAGATTGATTTGTAATAGACTGTTATAGTCCCAATTAAAAAAGTAAACATTGGCCGTTGATTACATTACTTTTTTTCTAACCTCACTTACATACTCTTCATTTGTATTTATTTTATTGCCCCATCCACCCTCCTCTTCGGAGGACAAAGGTTTGTTTTACTTTTTTACATGTAGATTATTCATACATTTTACATACATGGTACTTTTATACACAGTATTACATGATAGGAATACAGTTTGATATACACATGCAGTGAAAACAGGACAAATATACAGTCCCCCCCATGGGATCTTTAGTGACCACAGAGTTGGGTCACCCGTTTAAAGTCCCATCTTCAATTTCATTGAGGAGCATTCCATTGTTAGCTCGTATTTCAACATGATCAAAATTAAATAAATATTGTAAAAGTGTATGGTATAAATGACAATGATCTGTCTTGTAACTTATGGCCTTGTTCATTTCAGCAGCATATTTCTCTTTGGCTTTTGTTTGTCTTTCCCCCGGTTGCATTCATACGTCTTTGTGCCCACAACATGAAACAGAACACCACTGAATGGGAGACTTTTTACTCTCCCAACTGCGTTTTTTTCCCCTGCGTTGAAGTTCAATAATATTCTATATTACTGAGGCTTGTAGAGAAACAAACAATGTTCGGAATCCCGTATGGAATCCCCAAAAAAGAAAAGATAACTCATCTTCTTGTCCTTTCTCAATGTTATGAATTCTCGGGACATTATTGATCCTGAATATATTTAGTGTTTTGGTCCTCAAACTTGCCATTTAGAAAAGGAGGCGTTTCTCCAGGAACCAGAATACACATAATCACACTCCCTCATCTGATTAGTCAGTTCGACGGGCTTCTGACTTTGTGGCTCTGGTAACTAGTGATGACCGGAAAAACAGGAGAGAATAATGACTGACCTTTTTTAAGTTTTGGCTCCTTTCTGTGGAAAAATAGCACATTTCAGGACCACAGTGTGCTGGGTAATTCAAACAGTCTGAGGGAAAACGTTTAGAACACCTATTGCAGCTTTCACTGCAATTACTCTGTCATTATTTTGTAATGTAAGTGCTCATTAAGTATATGGGATTTTGTTTTACTCTGGCTGACTTTGTGCAAAGCATGACTGAGAACCTCTTAAAGTACCTAGAGGATTTTATTGGTGCCTGTTTTCACAGTCAGATGTACTTACACACACACCACCTCTGACAATCCCCTTGTTTCTCTGCCATAAACATGCATAATATGCAACAAATCATTGTTTCAGACATTGCACAGAAATAGGACTTTAAAGGTTGTCTAGAATGAGTATGTTTACATGCAGACTAATAATTCAATATTAATTTGATTATGGCAGAAGGCCAAGTATAGCATTACTCGTGTAAACACCTTAAGATGTGGATGTCGATTAAGGAAGCCCTCCGCACCTCTCCGATTCCACGTTGTGGAAGCTTGGCGAATTACAACAGTTAGGCTATTTTCAAACAACTTTCCCCCGCCCCTCCCCTGCCCCTCCTCCGCCCCCTTTCTCAACAAGCCAAAAGTCACTCCCCCTTTGCACACTCTCTCTTTTGTTTTAAAACGTGTGGATTTGTTTACATAGGCATAACTAGCTAGCCATTTTGTGGGTGAGAACAGGTGCGTGGGCAGACTTGAAAAGTTCTGTTCAAAACTTCCTTCTCTAACCTATCGACTTAATAGAGTGGGGACTTGGTGCCACGTACGTTCTGCCTGGCTGGTTTATCCTTGTGGAAGTTGTAATCTAGTGCTGCCAACAATGATTTGGCTTCATAGACTGGTGGTGAAAAGGAAAAATGCTTGCTTGCCTACATCAGAATATGGTTCTGGTAAGACTCAATATGTGACTCGTTTTAGGAAACACGTTCCACAAGGCATTTCTGCCCCAAAAAATTCAAATGCCTCTCATGTGAAGTCACAGGAGAGGCAAACAATGAACTATAATCCCAACTCATAATGTTACTGCCCTGCATGAATCTACAGGTAACTAACACACTACGTTAATTTTTCGATTTCTTTTGGCAGAATGCCTTCTGGAACGTCATGTGCCTTAATAATAAACTTGTGTGCCATCTGTAAATATGAATACAATTGTTAAATTGCGAGCCTAGTGGCTGGCTTACTAGCTAACGTTACGTGTATCTGTGTAGTAATATTATTCGTGTCTCAGAGCCATTTGCATTGCTAGTTATAGCCTAATGTTAGCTAGCTAGCTAACATTGAACGTAGTGTGTTAGTTACCTGTAGATTCATGCAGGGCAGTAACGTTATGAGTTGGGATTATAGTTAATTGTTTAGTTAGCTAGCTACATCTTTAAACAAAGACTCCACTATGCAAGTACCCATTTCACTGTACCGTTTACACCTTCTGTATCCTGTGCATGTGACAAATAAACTTCGATTTGATTTCATATAGTGTGTGTTTACCAGAGATGGTAAAGATGTGAAGAACAACATGACCTGCACCAAAGTCAACCAGACAGTGTCCAAGTTCTAAAATTCCCTGGTAGTATGCCCTGCTTTTATTTCGTCACACTCACAACCGTAAGCTATTTTCTGTATTTAGCTTTCCATTCACTTGTAAATAATGGTCTTGTTGTGAGTTTCTTTTCCTATAATAATGAATACAAATTAGCTAAAGTTAAGATGTTGTCAGCTATATGATATGGTCATTATTTGAACTGGCTAGCCAGCTAACTTAACAAGCTAGAAACGAACCAAAACATTGTTTAGAAAGTTGCTTTTAGTAACCTGGTTTGCTAGATTGAGATATACAAAATTTATTTTTAAACAGATGTGATTATTGGTGTTAAAATACACCAGTTATGCTATTTTGAACCACCAGACTGCTGATGTCATGCATGTGAATCCTTAAAGAGATGGGTGGGGATAAGGCTTAAGAGGGTGTGAATGATGCTGAATGGGTGTAGACAAAGAATAGCTCATCAGTAGGTGTACCAAAACATTCAAGCGCCATTTTATCAAAAGTGGGGTTACACGTTTATCAACTTTCAAAGCAGAATTACTTTCCCATTGTTCCTCAACTGTAGTGTATGATATACCATTTTCTAGCTCTGAGTCTCTACTTTTATCTAATGTAAAAAACACAATTTCAAATGTTGCTACATAAGACCGAATCGAGCAAGTCGGTCACATATCAGCTGTTGATCTGTAAAAAAGTTTAAATAATAATTGAACAGACAAGAAAAAAATGAATGCATCATGAAATCAACAAATGTGTAATCCTCCTTTGGATGTGTACATGTCAAACATAACCCTAACACCAGGATTCCCAACCCTCTCCTCTGTGACCAATATACCAATATTTTTTTATAAATGTTCTTGTAGTCCCTAAGGACAGTACTGCAGTAATGCATAATGGAGCATTATCTGTAACCAATTGCTAAATAGGGGGAAGGATTCTTGAGAAAATATGTAACCAACCTGAAGTTCTTGTATTTATGAAGATCTTTCAGCCACGTTGTGTTGAGGACAATGTCTGTGAAAGCCTGATGTGCCTAACCCTAACCCTTTTTTATCCATTCCTTAGTGAAGTTGTCCCCTAGGCAGTCATTTTCAAAATGTCCCAGTGTCCATGTGTGTTCATTCACCACATGGTGAATAACACCTCTCCACAGGTCCTGAAACATACAATTGCAATGCATGCATTTCTTTCAACAATAATCAGAGTCATTCCCCATTTTACGTATTGCAGCAGATATGATTTCACAAACTCAGGGACAAGTACTTGCTCACAGCAAAGCACAGTACAGTAAGTACAATATCACTCAACCATAATACATAAATGAGAGTAATAAATAAGACAAGATAAATATGACTTACAATAAACTCCTCATATGTGTCTGCCCTTTTACAGAACAACCAAAAGTGGTTGACAACCTCCTTCAACCACAGGATGAGTTCTGCCTGGCCTTTAATCTGTGCTGTTTAGATATGATAACAATTCTAACACTGGAGCAAGATCTTCACACCATGCCACATATTGTGAGAGTGCTTTATTCCGCTGTGTTGATATTTTCCTTTTGCTGGGGCTGAAAAAATATGAGATGTATGTATTTCTAAACAATTCAATCTTGCAAAATAAACATTTTTAGATGTGCATAGTCATAACCAAGCGTACTCCTTAAAGCACAAATCTGAGAATGTGCATCTGTGCAGATTTATTTTAGCGGGATCTCTGTAATCAGTTGATCCATGGTCCTAATCCATGGTGACAGTTTCTCTGGGTCTCCCTCTTGTCAATGTTCACTACGGAGATGATTTCTCTGGAATCATTCTCCAATATAGTGTAGGTGCAATACTGTGCAGAGTAGCCTGGCGAGTCCATGTGGCCATCAGCTGAAATTGTAAGATACATTGAAGGAATCAATAAAAAACCATTACATCCGTGTTGAATAATTGTGGTGTACTGTAAGCACACAAACAATTAAGTCCTACCTAGGACTACAACACTGTCTTTGGTTCGCAGACGGTCAATGATCACATCCCTTTTCTCCAACAATTTTATTGAGTCCACACAGTACGAGTTTTAAATGTTGACAATTTTTGAGTTGCTGTTCCCAGAATCTTAAAACTCGTCTTCATCAGAATCTTCATTCACCTGGGATTCCTTTGAGGGACTCCAGGTCTCATCAGCACCACTCTCATCAGCACCAACTTCATCATCCCATCGATGCTATCACAAATAAGACATAATAATATAATGGTACATTGTAAATACAAACAACAAAAGTAAGCACACTAGCACATCACAAATACTAAGAAAAATCTTACACTCACACACTATTCAGTTAATTCTATGGTCTCTTCGGAGATGCTCATATTCATCAGGCTAAATAAACTCAGCAAAAAAATAAACGTCCTCTCACTGTCAACTGCGTTTGTTTTCAACAAACTTAACATGTGTAAATATTTGTATGAACCTAACCAGATTCAACAACTGAGACAACAAGTTCCACAGACATGTGACTAACAGAAATTGAATAATGTGTCCCTGAACAAAGGCTAGGTCAAAATCAAAAGTAACAGTCAGTATCTGGTGTGGCCACCAGCTGCATTAAGTACTCCAGTGCATCTCCTCCTCATGGACTGCACCAGATTTGCCAGTTCTTGCTGTTAGATGTTACCTCACTCTTCCACCAAGGCACCTGCAATTTCCCGGACATTTCTGGGGGGAATGGCCCTAGCCCTCACCCTCCGATCCAACAGGTGGGATTGAGATCCGGGCTCTTCGCTGGCCATGGCAGAACACTGACATCCCTGTCTTGCAGGAAATCGCACACAGAACGAGCAGTATGGCTGGTGGCATTGTCATGCTGGAGGGTCATGTCAGGATAAGCCTGCAGGAAGGGTACCACATGAGGGAGGAGGATGTCTTCCCTGTAACGCACAGCGTTGAGATTGCCTGCAATGACAACAAGCTCAGTCTGATGATGCTGTGACACACCGCCCCAGAGCATGACGGACCCTCCACCTCCTAATCGAAAAAGGGGCGTTTCTTTTTTTTATGCTGAGTTTAGAATTGATAAAACATAACAAAAAAAGTAAATTGACTGAATAAGATCTGTACAACAAGCCTTAGAGTAAGAACTCTTAAGGCTTCATGCCACAATATGACTACCACCCTGTAGCACTCACTTCTGGAATCATGAAGTGCTTTGAGAGGCTGGTTATGGCACACATTAACTCCACCATCCCAGTCACCCTTTACCCACTCCAATTTGCATACCGATCATTAGACAACGCAATCTCAATTGCTCTCCACAATGTCTTCACCTACCTAGATAAGAGGAATACCTATGTGAGAATGCTGTTTATTGACTACAGCGCAGCGTTCAACACCATTGTCCCCTCCAAGCTCAGGACTCAAGACTCCCTCTGCAACTGAATCCTGGATTTCTTGACGGGCCGACCCACGGGGATCCACAGGGGTGTGGGTCCCCGTGGCATGGGCCCTCAAATCCTCAAAAGGTTCTAAAGGTGTACCATTGAGAGCATATTGACTGGCTGCATCACTGCTTGGTATGGCAACAGCACCGCCCTCGATCACATGGTGCTACAGAGGGTTGTGCGGACAGCCCAGTACATCACTGACTTCAACCACCCAAGCCATAAACAATTTTATCTGCTGCTACACGGAAAGAGGTACCAGTGCATCAAGTCTGACCCCAACAGGCTATTGAACAGCTTCTATCCCCAAGCAATGCAACTGATAAATAGCTAACAAAATAGCCACACAGACTATCTTTATTGACCTTTTATGACCTTTTGCCTCTAATTGGGAACCATACTCAAACCCAAACATAGAAATAATCGACTAGAACACCCCTTAGTCACGCCCTGACCTACAACACCATAGAGAACCCAGCGGGCTCTCTATGGTCAGGGCGTGACAGTAATATGGTATTGGAAATTACTTTATAAAAACATTTGCTGTATATAGTATGCTTACTTACTTACTTTATTGTGTCTTTCCTATTCTTATTTCTCGTGTTTTTTTTTCAAGTAATACATTGTTATTGATTATTGCGTTGTTGGGTTTTGAGTTTGAGTTTACAAGAAAGGCATTTCACTGTACGAAAAAAATCTTTCTTGTAACCAGGCTCCTCCAGAAACTCAACCCCCCATTAGAAAAAGACAGTCGGTTATACTCCAAGCATATAGTACTTTCATTACTGGCAAACATTTTGAATACTAGAGAGAAAGACATGACAGTAACAGAGAGATACACCCCCACATAGGCTACTCAAAGAAGGCAGGCACAACAAGAGGGACACAAAAACACAGAAACCAACCATAAATGATGCACACACAAGAAAGTTCACACTACCCAATAGCGATCATAGAAAGGAATAGGAAAACGGTATCGACTTATTCTCCTAGTGTGGTGCTGGATGTCACTCCAGTGCTTGACAAAGCAGGCAGAGGTAACACTTTTCTTGACCGAACATTGTACTGTCTACACAGTTTGTTTATATCTAAAAAACAATTCATTAAATCGATTTTAATCAGAAGTAAAGTTTTGTTGCTAAGGATTCCACGACACGGTTAGCATTTAAGGCTGGGACTGCAAGTTTGTGTTCCATTATTTGCGTGGATTCCGCGAGTGCTAGCTGGCTGTACTAGACACCTGTCGTCATCGTGGGAAAGACTCATTGTTATCTTTTCGTAAAACAACTGGTTGCAGTAAAGAGCCAACCTGGATACTAAAGAGATCCTGAGAGAAATTGACGAGTACCAACAGCTTTACGCTATGGAGGAACAACATACTCCATCATGGAAAGATCCTACTACCTCACAAAAGAACTTTAACCCGACAAAAAAAGAAAAACAGATTCCTCTACAGACACAGACAATTTACTTACTGTTGAAATAGAGACTAGTGCTCTGGCTGTAACACTGGAAAAGTTGTGTGAAGAGGTAGTAGGGCTGAGGGGGAGTTTTGAATTTAGCCAGAGTGAAATTCTCACGCTCCAAGGAGAAAACAAGGCACTCACAGCCAAGGAAAAAAAACACGATTCCAACATGGATTGTCTACTCAGGGAAAACAGGGTGATGAAGGAGTCGCTACTAGACATACAAAGTCGTAGCATGTGTGAAAATATTTTTTCTGGGATTCCTGAGGATGCATCCAATAATCCGGAGGGTGCGATCAGAGAATTCATGCAATCCGCCTTGAAACTTCCTATAGCGACTGTTAACAATGTGGCTTTTCACCGACTACACAGACTTGGAGCTCGGAGCGATAAGACCAAGGGTCCCCCGACTGATCTTCGTAAAATTTGAACACTACCAACAAAAGGAGCTGATCAATATCAGGGGAAGGGAGCTTAAGGGGACCAAATTCGGGCTCAATGACCAATTTCCAAGGGAGATAAACAAACGTCGTAAGAGACTGCATCCGGTACAAAGGCAACAAAGGGAGAAGGGTAAGCGTGCCTTTCTCATTGTAGACAAACTCTTTATAGATGGACAGCTTTTCCGAGACAGCTCCATAACACCATGGCTGTACTAAATTCTACAGGGACTTCAGGTTACGAAAAAAAGAAAGTATGGGAACTGTAAAAATATCTGAACACGGGCCTCCCGGGTGGCGCAGTGGTCTAGGGCACTGCATCGCAGTGCTAACTGCGCCACCAGAGTCTCTGGGTTCGCCCCCAGGCTCTGTCGCAGCCGGCCGCGACCGGGAGGTCCGTGGGGCGACGCACAATTGGGCTAGCGTCGTCCGGGTTAGGGAGGGTTTGGCCGGTAGGGATTTCCTTGTCTCATCGCGCTCCAGCGACTCCTGTGGCGGGCTGGGCGCAGTGCGCGCTAACCAAGGGGGCCAGGTGCACGGTGTTTCCTCCGACACATTGGTGCGGCTGGCTTCCGGGTTGGAGGCGCGCTGTGTTAAAGAAGCAGTGCGGCTTGGTTGGGTTGTGCCTCGGAGGACGCATGGCTTTCGACCTTCGTCTCTCCCGAGCCCGTACGGGAGTTGTAGCGATGAGACAAGATAGTAATTACTAGCGATTGGATACCACGAAAATTGGGGAGAAAAGGGGATTAAAAAAAAAAAAATATATATATATATCTGAACACTATGAAGTGGATATGAACAGACACGTACTGAATTACATGCTCACTTACACATACAGACGTATACATACACACCTGATATCACTCTCTCTCACTCTCTCTTCTCTCCCTCTCTCTATTGTCGAGAACCATTTTATAATTTAATATGTTTATTGTTTGTCTATCTTTTTTATGTATTTGTCTACAAGTTTATATATTTTTACAATAAGCAAGGGGACGATATCAGAAGAGGGGCATTGGGGAATAATAACATATTGTACGGAATACATTTGTATTGTAGTGAAGCCGTCTCTAACGTCAATTGCTGTGGAAATGCAGGGATGTGTTTTTCAATGATGTTAAAGGTAATTATGACGCAACTATGATGGTGATATGAATTACAATTATCATCATTAATATTAAGGCTATACACACTACATGTTACACACAGACACTCAACCATGCAAATTGGCAGAGTTATTATTTATTTGGACATCGCACATTATAGTCTTACTCTTACACAGGCATCATACACACTCTCACTAAATCAGATCCAATATCATACACATCAACCTACTCAGATTTACTACACACATAATATCTTGTCTCAATTTTCTAACATCTGTGGCATTGGCTCACAGGCAAACAGGCAAGGGAATAAAACATATTGCTGTAACCTATTTCTTGAATTCTAAATATCAAACATTTGAAAGCTCTAATTTTCACCATCATAAAACCTCCAATGGCAGTAACTTTACAAGCACTAATTATGGTCAATTTAGACTGAGAACAGTATCTAGTTATGGTAAGGGGTGAAATAAGTATAGCCAGTTATAATTGTAACGGTTTAGCAGATTATATAAAAGAAGATCCGTCTTCCCATGGCTAAAAGAAAAGGAATATAACGTAAACTGCTAACAGGAAACTCACTCTACATCCTTAGATGAAGTTGCGTGGAAAAAGGAATGGGGTGGTGAAATACTTTTCTGTCATGGACAAAGGAACTGAAAAGGTGTGATGATATTAAATAACAAATTTCGATCTGAATGTGCAAATAGTCAGGAATGATTCGCAAGGAAGGTGGATCTTTTTGAATATGAAAGTGGACGAAAAAGAGATTTGGCTCATTAATCTATATGGTCCAAATAAGGATGATCCAAACTTCTTCGAAAACATTTATACCAATTTATTGAACTTACAGGCAACAAATTATCTAATCATTATGGTAGGAGACTATGACACAGTGTTAAGTACCTCAATGGAGCGTAAAGGTAATCACTCTACAAACTATCATCACCGTGCCCTTAAGGAAATCACAAATATTATGGTCACATTAAAAATAGTGGATATTTGGAAACTAAAAAACCCCGACCTAGTGAGATATACATGGAGGAGACTTAATCAAGCTAGTCGTCTTGACTACTTTCTTGTCTCTTTCTCTCTTGCATCAAAGGTTAAAACAGTTTTAATAGGAGACAGAATGCGATCGGATCTTCATCTAATTGGCATTCACATAACTCTTATAGATTTTCGACGTGGACGGGGATATTGGAAATTTAATCAAATTTAACTGGAGGACAACTTATTTTAAGACTACGACAAAAACTTAAGACAAAATAATGTATAACTGAATTTGTACAGTGTAATATAGGTTCAGCAAATCCCCTTATTGTTTGGGATACCTTTAAATGTACCTTCAGACATCATTCAATTCAATATTCATCAATAATAAAAAAGCAGTTTCTGACTAAAGAGACAAGACTAACAAGGGAAATCCATGAACTAAAAGTACAGGTAGATAGCAATAAAAATGATACTACAGAGCTGCAAAATAAGTTAGAGGAAAAACAAAAAGAACTTGAACGTATTCAAGAATGATCTATTGTAATCTATTACAAAATTAAAGCAAACTGGATGGAATATGGCGAAAAATGCACAAAATTCTTCCTTAATCTCCAATACAGGAACGCTAACAAAAAGAACTTGCAGAAACTCGTTACTGAAGACGGAGTCATCTATGATTCTCCAAATTATATTTTAAAAGAGGAAGCTAATTATTTTAGGCAGATGTTTTCTTTTTCGTCTCATCCTCTCCCACTGAATGAAGATTACGGTAAGGAATTCTTTCCAAATAATATAAAAAATGGAAAATGAACAAATGTACAGAAAGAACAGTGTGAAGGCCAAATTACAGAGGAATAACTTTTTGAGGCTATTGAAACCTTTCAGTCTGGAAAAACCCCAGAGCTTGATGGCATACCGGTAGAGGTATATCAAGCCTTTTTTGATATACTAAAAGCTCCATTGTTAGATTGTTTAAACTACTCCTATAGAAATGGTAGTCTGTCAGGTACTCAGCAGGAAGGTCTGATTTATCTATTATTAAAACAAGACCCAGATGGCAAATATAAAGACCCAGTCTATCTAAAAAAACTGGAGAACACTTACACTTCAATGTTGTGATGCAAAAATACTAGCGAAATGCATAGCACTCAGAATTAAAAGGGTTTTACCAGGTATTGTTCATCCTGATCAGACAGGTTTTTTACATGGACGATACATTGGAGATAATATACGACAACTACTAGAAATAATAGAACATCCTGAAACATCTAAGAAGCCAGGCCTGGTATTTATAGCGGATTTTGAAAAGGCATGTGATAAAATAAGACTGAATTCTATTTATAAATGCCTGGATTTTGTCAATTTCGGTAATTCTCTTTTAAAATGGGTAAAAATAATGTATAGCAACCCCAGGTGTAAAATAGTAAATTTTTAGGTGTAAAAACCCCAGGTGTAAAATACAGCTAATTCTCAGAGAGTTTTGAATTGTCAAGAGGAGTTAAACAAGGGTGTCTGCTGTCACCATATCTACTCGTTACGGCCATCGAAATGCCAGCGATTAAAATCAGATCCAATAACAACATTAGAGGATTAGAAATTCAAGGCTTAAAAACAAAGGTGTCCATGTATGCCGATGACTCAAGTTTTATATTAAGTCCGCAAGCTAGATCCCTGCAATGTCTCATTGAAGATAACTTTTCTGGACTCTCTGGACAAAAACTTAATTATGATAAGTGTACAATATTACATATTGGATCTTTAAAAATGTAAACTTTTACATTACCCTGCAGTTTACCTACAAAATGGGCTGATGGTGAGTAGACATACTTGTTATTCATATCACAAAATATATAAATAAGCTCTCCACAATGAATTTCAGTAGAAAACTTGTAAAAATAGACAAGATCCTGAAACCATGGAGAGGTAAATACCTGTCTATTTATGGAGAAATTGCCCTGATTAACTCCTTAGTCATATCTCAGTTAACTCACTTACTTATGGCGCTGCCTACTCCTGATGATTCGTTTTTCAAATCATATGAGCAAAAATGCCTTTGCTTTATCTCGGACACTAAACCAGACAAAATAAAGCGTACCTATCTATATAATGAATATGAATTGGGTGAGTTGAAATTATTAAATATAAAAGCACTAAACCTCTCTCTAAAAGCTTCACTTATTCAAAAGTTTTACTTGAACCCTATATGGTTCTCAAGTAGATTACTAAAAAAAGCTCATCCATTGTTTAAAAATTGCCTTTTTGCAGATTGCCAAGTCTCATTTTTGATTAATTGAAAATAATACTTTTTTCAAAGTATCTCTCTTTTTCAAACAAGCATTGCAGAGCTGGCTGCAATTTCAATTTCATCCCCCTGAAAAGATAGAAGAAATATTACAACAAATATTATGGCTGAACTCAAATGTGCTGGTTGATAAAATACCTGTATTTATGGGAAGGATGTTTGAAAAAGAAAATTTTGTTCTTAAATTATATTGTAAATTGGAATGGTAGAGTTATGTATTTCATGGAGTTATCAGAATTGTACAGGAAGGTCTGCTCAATCCAAGAGTACAACCAATTGATTACAGCATTACCCCAAAAATGGAGGAGGCAGGTGGCAGTGGGAGGAGGTAGGGAACTGGTCTGTCTGCCCAATATAAAGAATCAAAACTGGCGGAAGAATAAAAATAGCATAAATAGGAAAGTATACCAGTTTCATTTGAGGACCAGGATGTTGACAACTGTGCCATACAGATTGCAAAATAGTTGGGAAGAGATTTTTGATGTACCGATTCCATGGTACGAGTTGAGTTGATATATAAAACTCAAGATTCAAGACTTCATGCTTTTTAGCTAAAATTATTGTATAGAATTCTTGCCACCAACATTTTTTTGAATATTTGGGGCATAAAATCATCAAAGCTCTGCAGATTTTGTTGTGAAGATACAGAATCAATAGACCATTTATTTTGTTACTGCCCTCAGGTAGCCTGTTTCTGGTCTCAGGTTCAGGAATGGCTGAAAATCTGCCATTGTTGATTGTACTCGGAAGAAGATGACCACCTCTCCGAGTGACGCTGCTCAAAGAGGGTGCAGCCCTCCAATTCGAAAACAAGAGCCGTGCCGGCTTTTGTTGACCAATAGGATAACTGAAAACCTAAATGCAAGGCCCAAAGCGGGTTTTTGTTGTTGGTGAAACACTATCATTCCACTATTACTGCAGATATATTATGGACATTTTATGACTTTATGACATAATTCAAAATTCTACATAATGCTCCTTTAATTAGCGTTCCAGCTGTGTATTTGATCTGCACATGTGCCAGCAGTGGGGAGCGCAAGCCTCCCTCTTATGCACAAGTCAAGTGAAGTGAGTTCGGGAACTGAAAGTATGGATCTTATAAATCGTTTTCACATGCACACTTTATATGTCCGAACTCGGAATCAAAAATAACATGGTCACTGTGGATGAAAGTTTATTTTGACCAGCGATTTTCTGCATTTATCACAAGTCCCATCAGTAGCTTGATTTCAGATGTGTCCATGTAAACAGGGTTATTAGGGAAATAATTATTCTTGCAAAGCATGTAAGCGTTTTAAACAAACTATCATATTAACCTGGCTAGCCACAATAATCACATTGTTGTCAGCAATACAAAGAGGTCTTTGAGCAGACATATGGCTGGGTGACTCAATGTCGTTTTCTTTATCTGTGCTCTCCTTCATCCACCCTTCACACTCACACCAGCACGACAGGCTCATGTCTGTATTGTGTCAGAACAAAGTTATAAGAAACATGACACACACGTGGCTGTCTCTTGCCTTGTGATTTGTGAAAGATGGCGAGAGCGATCATTTCTAAACACACACCCACGCTTGCATGTCCGCACGCCCCACACACACAGGAAACCACAGAATTAGGGCTATTAAAACAAAAATATGGCAGGCGTGGGACCCCAGCTGTGTTTTATTGTTAACATTCTGCAGTGAAAGTAAACAACCTAGGGTCTCCCAAGTGGCGCATCGGTCTAAGGCACTGCGTTGCAGTGCTAGAAGTGTCTCTATAGATCCGGGTTTGATCCTGGGCTGTGTCGCAGCCGGCCGCGACCGGGAGACCCATGAGGCGGTGCCCAATTGGCCCAGCGTCGTTAGGGGAGGGTTTGGCTGACCGGGATGTCCTTGTCCCATCGCGTTCTAGCCACTAATGTGGTGTACTGGGCGCATGCATGCCGACACAGTCGCCAGTTGTATGGCGTTTCCTCTGACACATTGGTGTGGCTGGCTTCCAGGTTAAACAAGCAGTCTGACTTGGCAGGGTCATGTTTCGGAGGATGCATGGCTCTTGATCTTTTCATCCTGAGTCCATATGGGAGTTGCAGTGATGGGACAAGACTAACTACCAATTGGATATCAAGAAAAAGCGGTAAAAAAATACATAAAAGTAAATCTCCTATTTAGATATGTGTGAGCGTGTGGAGTATCACAAAGTCTGGTCTAGACGCATCTCCTCACAGTTTCATTCAGTAGTACAACACAACTCACATTGCATTTTATCATGAGCACAGTGGGAGTTTATATATGTGATGTTTAAATTATGTCTTAACCCCAGAGTGAGCGAGAGTACATAACTTCCAGCAGATATCCTTGCTGAGGGTGGTGTTGATCATGCACAGTTTCTCGTGGGGTGAGCCAGATGTTCCGCATGTCATGCCTTATGTCTAAAACATGGGGATTTTTTTTCTTCGATGCATCTACGAATTCAATGTTTTACATTTTATGATGTCATTTTTGATGAGTTGCTGACCTGTCCGTCCACAGGTTCAATGTGCTGTAGTCTCCATAACTGGACGCTAATGCTCAGATCACATTATCACAGGATGTACATGCACCAGATAGTCTGAAGGATGCACTCCTGTTGGACTGGGAAACAAAGCGACATTTGGTCAGCGGGGGGTCTTTTTAAATGCCGTATCAACATCTTTGTCTGGACAGAAAAGGCATTGTTTAATATAACACATACAACCCACCTTGGACAATGTGACAAGTGGTCCCTCAACAACCAATCCTCATGCCTCATTGTTGGTTCTTGTTTCGCAATCAACAGTCTTGATCTTCCTCTTTTGCCATGATGGATGAGCTACCTTTTCTTGTAAATACAGGGTAATTTCTCTTTCCAACCCGAAAATGGCAGCTGCAGACACAATTGTTGTAACTGGGTTTCCAGTCCGTGTATCTGAAAGACAAAAAAAAACATTTATTTTACTAGCTAGCTAAGTTGATTACTAAAATGGTAACTTCTATATTAAAATACCATAACCCACAGACCTGACTGCAGTAATGGTAAAATAGACTGGGCTTTGGTCTATCTGCACATCTAAAATCCTACTAGCACAGATTGGAATATGTTCCGAGATTCATCCGATGGCATTGAAGAGTATACCACAGCAGTCACTGGCTTCATCAATAAGTGCATCGATGACATCGTACCCACAATGACCGTATGTACGTACATACATATCCCAACAAGAAGCCATGGATTACATGCAACCTCCGCACTGAGTTAAAGGCTAGAGCTGCCGCTTTCAAGGAGCGAGACAATAATCCAGACGCTTATGAGAAATCCTGCTATACCTTCTGATGAACCATCAAACAGGCAAAACTGCAATACAGGACTAGATTGAATTCTACTACACTGGCTCTGATACTCAGACGTGGCAGGGCTTGCAAACTATTATGGATTACAAAGGTCAACATTTACAAGGCCGCAGAGCCAGATGGATTACCAGGACGTGTACTCAGAGCATGCGCTGGCCAACTGGCAAGAGTCTTCACTGATATTTTCAATCTCTCCCTGACCGAGTCTGTAATATCTACATGTTTCAAGCAGACCACCATAGACCCTGTGCCTAAGAATGCCAAGATAACCTGCCTAAATGACTACCGACCCGTAGCACTCGCATCTGTAGCCATGAAGTGCTTTGAAAGGCTGGTAATGGCTCACATCAACATTATCTTCCCAGAAACTCTAGATCCACTCCAGTTCGCAGACCACCCCAACAGATCCACAGATGACGCAATCTCTATTGCACTCCACACTGCCTTTTCCAACCTGGACAAAAGGAACACCTACAATGCATTCTGAAAGTATTCAGACCCTTTCACTTTTTCCACATTTTGTTACGTTTCAGCCTTATTCTATAATGGATTTTTTTTAAATCTACACACAATACACCATAATGACAAAGCTACAACAGGTTTAGCCATTTTGGGAAATTTATTAAAAATAAAAAACTGAAATATAACATTTACATACAGTAAGTATTCAGACCCTTTGGCAGAAATTACAGCATTGAGTCTTCTTAGGTATGATGCCACAAGCTTGGCACACATGTATTTTGGGAGTTTCTCCCATTCTTCTCTGCAGATCCTCTCAAGCTCTGTCAGGTTGGATGGGGAGCGTCGCTGCACAGCTATTTTCAGGTCTCTCCAGAGATGTTCGATCGGGTTTAAGTCCGGTCTCTGGCTGGGCCTCTCAAGGACATTCTAAAACTTGTCCCAAAGCCACTCCTGCGTTGTCTTGGCTGTGTGCTTAGGGTCATTGTTCTGTTGGAAGATTAACCTTAGCCTCAGTCTGAGGTCCTGAGCTCTCTGGAGCAGGTTTTCATTAAGAATCTCTCTGTACTTTGCTCCGTTCATCTTTCCCTCGATCCTGACTAGTCTCCGAGTCCCTGCTGCTGAAAAACATCCCCACAGCATGATGCTGGCACCACCATGCTTCACCGTCGGGATGATGCCAAGTTTCCTCCAGACGTCACACTTGGCATTCAGGCCAAAGAGTTCAATCTTGGTTTCATCAGACCAGAGAATCTTATGGTCTGAGAGTCGTTTAGGTGCATTTTGGCAAACTCCAAGTGGGCTGTCATGCATTTTATTGAGGAATGGCTTACATAAAAGGCCTGATTGGTGGAGTGCTGCAGAGATGGTTGTCCTTCTGGAAGGTTCTCCCATCCCCTCGGAGGAACTCTGGAGTTTTTGGGTTCTTGGTCATCTCCCTGACCAAGGCCCTTCTCCCCCGATTGCTCAGTTTGGCCGGGCGACCAGCTCAGGAAGAGTCTTGATATTTCCACACTTCTTCCATTTAAAGAATGATGGAGGCCACTGTGTTCTTGGGGAACTTCAATGCTGCAGACATTTTTTGGTACCCTTCCCCAGATCTGTGCCTCGACAAACAAATACACCATGACAGCGCAACACACAAGGGGTGGAACAGTGGCAAAGGTACCCACAGGACAAACAGAATAATATTCGTCTGAGGAGAGATTAAATAGCATTAATACAACAAAAATAATTCAAAACACACTCCTTTAGTTTACACCAAAGTTAAACAGATGTATTTTTTCTTCATAACAAGCAGGAGTAATATTCTTAGATCAGAATGACAGCAGACTGTACTTCTATCCATGTCACTAAAGACTAACAGAAACAAAAGACAAAATTAACTAGAATGGCTTATCTTTTCTCCCCAACCCACCAAGAGGTAACATGTAGATATACACATTTACTTTCAAAGCATACACACGAAACACACCATAGTAGCAATAAAAACAAAAATTAAACTGAGGTACACTTGCGACATGTACTGAGAGTAATATTGCTTGTACTGGCAACCACACAGAAGAGTTATTGCAGCATATATCAATGGGTTTGTTTTTTTGCATAGGCTAGTCAGTTACAGTACATTACAGATCTATGGACAATTCCTTCGACCTCATGGCTTGGTTTTTGCTCTGACATGCACTGTCAATAATAAGATTTGCAGACTTCTTAGGCTCAGAAATTCAATTTTGAGCTTGGTAATAGTTTGCAGTTGATATGGACAGCACACCAATGGACATTCAAATGGAGCTGATAGAACTGCAATGTAACAGCACACTGAAGGCTTATTAGTAGGATTCAGAGAACTGCAATGTAACAGCACACTGAAGGCTTAGTAGGATTCAGTCAGGGCAGACCACTTTCCCCCTTTCATCCCAGAAACTGTGCCACGGCTCCGCCTACAGGCCGCCCGTATGCTGTGCATGTGTGGTAGCACATACCTTTGTGAGCAGCTGTTCTCCGTGATGAAGATGAACACAAAAATCTCACAGATCACATCTCACTGATTAACACCGCTCCATTCTGAGAGTTGCAGCAGCCAACCCAAAGATTGATAAACTTGCATCAAAGAAAATAAGCCAGGTGTCTGGCTCAAGCAGTAGGAAATAGGTAGCTTCAATAGGCCTACAAACCTCCTGGGGAACCTTAAATAGGTTGGACAATTATGATTGTATGATTGTTTAAAGTTTGAATATTACAACCTGTCTACGTGTTGTTATTTGGAGTTTTGAAACACTTTAAAGAGGCATCTTTTTCTATTAAATAATTGCTATTTTAGGTCGTAGCAGAATACATGTTTTTTAAACAACCCAAAAATATATACAGGCTATGTCTGGCCCGCGAATCCACATTTTTTATATGACCCCTGCAGTGATTGAGTGACACCCTCCAACCACACATGCAAATATACTGTAGCTCAAGGGTACAACATCTCAGCCCTCACTTCTCTAGAGTGAGAGTCCATGTTTAATGTTTACCTCATGTTTTACTTTTTCAATCAAACATCTTGACTGATTTTCTAGTTGAGGAGACATTAGGTAGGTTCCCTCAACAAACGTTTACACATTTTATGTGCAGGTCTGCTCAGATTATAGGATCGTTCATTATAAAAATCTGAGCAGACCTGCACATATGCAGCCTAAAGGCTAAATGAACTGTTCGTCCAACCACTAACATCATGTATGAATGACACCACCTTTCGGGAGACAATGTTCACAGGAAGATGCTTCCAATTTTTTAGAAAGACCTCCAGTTTTCCAAAGAAGACAATTGTCTGTGAGGGGAGTAGTTGTATAAACAACTGCACAGACACGGCTACAGCCATGTAGCTTAGATTGAATCCAGTTCCTTAGTTTAATATCCCATCTCGATTACCTCGGGCATGCATGCAACCAAAGAAGAACAACGTCAGCATCGGTTCAAACTCCAGAGGTCTCTAGGGGACTGTATAAAAACTTATCTGACCATCTGTCATCTGCCTTGTCGACAAAGTGACATTTCTTAATGGGACCAAACACTAATAAAACACAGTTATGCTTGCGCAACCTCTATACACCCTTTCCCAAGAGGATTGGGAAGAAAAACTCACACAACAAGCAAGCAAAACCAAGTACGAGTAAGTGGGGAAAGTCAGACCCCTCATTGAGAAAAGACAAGGAACGGAATGTCGATCCTTTCTGGAGAATATCACCTTTGCCTCTTAACCTCTCAGACCTTTGTAAGAGTACTATTAATAACAGACTTGCAGTCTATTCTACTGAGGGGGTTGTTATAGTGTGTGACCCCCTTTTGGCACCTGTTGTTAGAATGGAGTATGCAAGTGTATGCATGTGTGTTTTCCCAATGGTCAACTGAGAAATGGCCCTGTCGAAAGTCTGGCGCTATGAGGGCCAGGGGAGAGGACTAATATTCATGAACTTCATTCTGTGCGCCCATATGTGACCTGCATAGCCAAGAGAAAAATAAACTGTTCGTAATGCAGTTGGAAGAGACACACAAGTGAAGTGTTGTTGATGATGGCACTGCTTCAAATACTCCCTGTTGCAGTCTGCTCCCTCTAACAAATTAACACAGCATCGAAAAGAAAAACTCTCCCCTACTACACGGCTTTACCCCCCCCTCCCTAACATAAAAATGGTGTCCACAAGTTCATCTGGTTCCAGGGAAGTAGATACAGGGTCTCATTGCCAAAATCCTGACCTATTCCTTTAACATACTGTATGAAAAAAAGAGGAAACAAGATTGTCAGCCATTGGACAACCTGCGCAACAGGGAAATAGTGAATGGAGCAGATTCTAGTTGAACAAAATGTTGTTTGTTTTACCCTTATTAAAAAGGAAATGCTGCATAGATTTTGTGATACTAGATTGCCTTGTTGCTTATTAACTTGAGGAACTGCACTTAAAGCTGCAATATGTAACTTTTTGGGCGACCTGACCAAGTTCACATAAAAATGTGTGTTATAGATCTGTGACTCATTGAAAGCAAGTCTAAGAAGCGGTAGATCTGTTCTATGTGCACTATTTCTATGCTTCCTGTTATGTTTCATTTTTGCGTGTTTTACTTTCGGTTGTGTACAACAGCTTAAACAGATGAAAATACAATATTTTTTGTTATAGAAATTATATTTCACACCGGTTTAGATGGTACAATGATTCTCTACACTATACAGCATACCACCCTGCATCCCACTGCTGGCTTGCTTCTGACGCTAAGCAGGGTTGTCCCTGGATGGGAGACCAACTGGTGTTGGAGGGCCAGTAGGATGCACCCTTTCCTCTGGTCTAAATTCCCCAAGGCAGTGGTTCTCAAACTTTTTTAGTCCCGTATCCCTTCAAACATTCAACCTCCAGCTGTGTACCCCCTCTAGCACCAGGGTCAGCGCACTCTCAAATGTTGCTTTTTGCCGTCATTGTAAGCCTGCCACACACACAGTATACGATACATTTATTAAACATAAGAATGAGAGTTTGTCACAGCCTGGCTCGTGGGAAGTGACAAAGAGCTCTTATTAGGACCAGGACACAAATAATAATAATAATAAATAATTTTGCTCTTTATTTAACCATCTTACATTTAAAACTTTATTTGTTAATCGAAAATTGTGAATAACTCACCACAGGTTAATGAAAAGGATGTGCTTGAAAGAATGGCATAACTCTGCAATTTTGGGTTGTATTGGAGAGAGTTTCAGTCATAGATTATTTTCCACACACAGTCTGTGCCTGTATTTAGTTTTCATGCTAGTGAGGGCCGAGAATCCACTCTTACATAGGTACGTGGTTGCAAAGGGCATCAGTGTCTTAACAGCATGATTTGCCAAGGCAGGATACTCTGAGCGCAGCCCAATCCAGAAATCTGCCAGTGGCTTCTGATTAAATTAAATTTTCACAGAACCGCTTGTTGCAATTTCGATGAGGCTCTCTTGTTCAGATATCAGTAAGTGGACTGGAGGCAGGGCATGAAAGGGATAACGAATCCAGTTGTTTGTCTCATCCGTTTCGGGAAAGTACCTGCGTAATTGCACACCCAACTCACTCAGGTGCTTCGCTATATCACATTTGACATGGCTTGAGTTCATTTGCACACAAAAAATCATACAATAATGGAAAGACCTGTGTGTTGTCCTTGTTAATTCAGACAGAGAAGAGCTCCAACTTCTTAATCATAGCCTCAATTTTGTCCCGCACATCCTCTCCCCTGTAACTATTCCCCAAGTTGTTGCTGTAAGTGAGAATGTATTTTCAGTCAACTTACCCCATAAAATAAGGGTTCATAAATAATAAATAAATAAAACTTGCTCATTTTGTCACAAACTGAAATTAGGCTAACTTTTAGAATTTTGGAAACCAGGAAATAGCTGAGCGATTTCTGCATATTGCACCTTTAAATCACAGGGCAAAATTGGCAAGGAAATTGATAAGGTGTCTATCGCTGTTATCAACATGCATCTTGTCCTCCAATGGCTTCCTGGAGTTTGGAATAGCTGATTTATTGATGGTAATTGTACTTACCATTGAGGAAGAGATTGTTGCCAAATCCTGTTCTCTCCTTCTAAAGCATACCAACAGTCAAAGCCATAGGTCAAACCACATATCATCTCCTCTCATTTATAGACTGTCATTACCACGTCACTCATTGAATCACAGAAAACACAGCTGAACTCAATATATTCCGACATCATCTTGGAACAGCTGTCACATGGGGATTTCCTTTGCTATTGATCAAGACAACCTAGTCTCCTTCCAGGAAAGCCAGGGCAAAATATAATTCCAGTTCCAAATCAATCCTAAATATTACTCAAGGTCCCTGACTGTGTCATTGTGGTGACTTCATGTGAATATCTTTGGCCCGTAGCATGCAGAATGAGGTTTACGACACCAACGGGGATTTCAACAGAGCCATGTGTCTTTTGAACTGAGAAGGCCCCAGGCTCTGCCTCACAACTTTTGTTTTTCAAAAGCATTTTGAAAGTAGGCCTACACCCCCTCAGCAGCCGATTGTCCTTGTTTTGCCCTTTTGTTACAGAATTTCCCAAAAATGTAGTTGTTTTAAGAGGAACTATTTTGCCCGATTCTTTTATGGGAATTATCCCAACTGATTGACGGTGTATCATCGTTAAGGTTGTGTCAGGTCCAAAATGATAAAGGGTTAGCCATGTTTGAAGGTACAGTGGTTCCTCCTTTAAAAGTTGTGAGCTTACACCGCGGGACTTAGAGGTATCCAGCGTCACGGCATAATTTCTCCAGACCACCGCAAGGGGGAGTTAGAGCACTCATTATGCATTTGGGTCCCAAGGTTTTCATATGACCTGTTATGTTCTGTTAATTACTGATGTCCCCTTTAAGAATGGAGCACCCTTGGTCATGCGCAGTGTTGTTCTATGTTATTCTGGCGCTAACTGATTCCAGTAAAATGTGAAGCTCCAGTTCCATTTCTTGTATTCAGAGTCTTTCTTATTATATAAATAAGTAATAAGAGCTAAGACACTACAATGGCGACGAGGATGATTACCTGCAGTGTGCATCACGAATGCAGATGGAGCTCGTAGGAAGAGAGGAAGATTTTGACCCTGTAGCACAACAGCTAGCAAGCAGTGACGACGAGGGGAGAGCTAACGAGAACGAGGCGGCAGATCAAAGACCCGTGGAGCCGGAGGTAAAGAGAATGGCTAGCATCGGGAAAATAGATGTGTTTGATGACACGCAAGAAAACTGGGCAACTTACATTGAACGACTGGAACAGTACTTCATTGCAAACGACATTGCTGATAACAAGAGAGTACCAGCGTTGTTGAGTTTAATTGGCCCAAAAACGTACAGTTTGCTAAGAGATCTGACTGCCCCTCTGAAGCCCTCAAATAAAACATTCACAGAGATTGTGGAGATATTGCAAAATCACCTATCACCTAAACCACTCCTCATCGCGGAACGTTTTCGTTTCCACAAGAGAGATCAGAATGAGGGGGAGGGTGTTAGTACATATGTAGCAGAGTTGAAGAAACTGTCTGAACATTGCCAGTTTGGAGAGAACCTAAATGACACATTAAGGGATAGATTTGTTTGTGGACTGAAACATGAACACATTCAAAAACGTTTGCTCACAGAATCAGATCTCACGTTTGCAAAGGCTGTTGAAATTGCTGTAACTATGGAAATCGCGACGAAAGATGCATTTGAGTTGCAAAGTAAAAGAAATACTGACCTATCACAAACTTCCCTGCACAAGTTTTCGCGCAGCCGACAGCGCCCCCGTGTGGCCGATAAATGCAACAGGTGTGACAGAGATGGTCACAGAGCAGAGGACTGCCGTTTCAAAGACGAAATTTGTCACAAATGCAGTAGAAGGGGGCACATTCAAAGAGCATGCAGAGCAAAATTCAGTCACAACAGGAAAACTGAGAAAATGAAAGGGTCTGTGAATGCACTAGCAGAGAACAGTGGCAGTGATTCAGATGAACGAGTAATTGGTACAATGGAGTTAAACACAGTGACTTCTCCCAGCAGTAGCATAATATGGGTGACACCAGATATCGAAGGCAAACCCCTCAAAATGGAGCTGGACACAGGATCTGCAGTGTCTATAATTTCCACTACTGTCTACAATCAACACTTCAAGGCTATCAAGCTGAAGAACACAAATGTGTTGCTGAAGACCTACTCAGGAGAGAGATTGAGCCCAATGGGGGTGTTGCAGGTCAGAGTGAGTTATGGGGGGCAAACACAGCAGTTACAGCTGTATGTGGTGCCTGGAACTGGCCCCCCATTATTTGGCAGGGAATGGCTTTCAAAAATAAAGCTGAACTGGTGTGATTTGAAAATGCTCCACACGTTCCAGTCCAAAGAGAAGGACACAGACCAAACACTGAAACACTTGCGGAAGAAATACAGCACAGTTTTCAGTGATCAGATGGGAACAGTAAAAGGCTTCACAGCAAAACTTGTACTGAGAGATGACGCAACCCCAAAATTCTGCAAAGCCAGATCTGTTCCATACTCCCTGAGACCAAAGGTGGAAGCGGAAATCGATCGCTTGCAGGATACAGGGATCCTGACGAAAGTGGACAGAAGCGAATGGGCCACACCCATAGTTCCTATTGTGAAGAAAGACGGGTCTGTTAGAATGTGTGGGGACTTCAAGGTAACTGTGAATTCAATGTTGCATGTGGACCAATACCCCTTGCCACGTCTGGAGGACATCTTTGCTGCACTAGCTGGTGGGAAACACTTCAGTAAAATCGATCTGAAACAGGCTTACCTGCAGCTACCGGTTGAAGAGAGCTCCAAACAGTACCTGACAATAAACACACACAAAGGTCTATACAGGTATAACCGCCTGGTTTTTGGCATCGCATCGGCCCCAGCCATTTGGCAACGAACCATTGACCAGATTTTGCAAGGAATCCCAGGAACCCAGTGTATCCTGGATGACATGATCATAACAGGACGCACCGACAAAGAACACCTGGCTAACCTGGAAGAGGTCCTGAAAAGACTGAAAGAATATGGTCTACAGGCAAACTTACAGAAGTGTGAGTTCTTCAAAGACAAGATTGTCTTCTGTGGACATGAAATTGACCGCAATGGATTGCACAAAACACAGGACAAAATCGAGGCAGTGGTACAGGCACCACGACCACAAAATATCACAGAAGTGAGATCTTTTGCGGGACTGATCAATTACTACAGAAGATTCCTCCCAAACCTTTCAGCAGTACTCCAGCCTCTAAATCAGCTCCTGGAAAAGAATAGGACATGGCGGTGGACAGAACAGTGTGAAAAGGCATTTCTGGAGGCAAAACGGCTCATCACATCTGAACAGGTCCTGATGCATTACGACCCTGAACTGCCAGTGAAGTTGGCTTGTGATGCGTCCCCTTATGGCTTAGGGGCCGTCCTTTCACACACACTGAAAGATGGGTCAGAGAGGCCAATTGCATTTGCATCACGAACTTTGAATGATGCAGAGAAAAACTACTCACAAATCGACAAAGAAGCACTGGCGCTAGTGTGGGGCGTCAAGAAATTCCATGCATACCTATATGGCAAGCGTTTCACACTGGTTACGGATCACCAGCCGTTGCTTTCCATTTTCAGTCCAAAGAAAGGCATTCCGGCAATGACAGCAGCCAGGTTACAGCGATACGCCTTGTTCCTTGCCAGTCATATGTATGACATTGAGTTTAAGCCGTCGTCCCTCCACACAAATGCAGATGGATTATCCAGACTGCCGTGTAGAAGAGAAAGACAAAGGAGTGTGGATGCAGTGGACATTTTCCATACCGCTCAGCTCGAGGCACTACCGGTCACAAGCACAGTGATCAAACAGGAGACAAGGAAAGATGTGACCTTGTCAAAAGTGTACACCTACACCATGTCAGGATGGCCAGCTACTGGCAGAAAGGAGCTGACTCCGTATTTCCAGCGGAGAAATGAAATTACAACGTACCAAGGATGTTTGATGTGGGGAATGAGAGTCATGATACCCCAGAAATGCCAACATCAGGTTTTGCAGCAACTACATGAAGGTCATGTTGGAATTGTCAAAATGAAGCTGCTCGCAAGGAGCCACTTCTGGTGGCCAGGTCTGGATCAACAGATAGAAAATATGGCAAAGAACTGTAGCGGATGTTTGGAAACCCTTCACATGCCTGCTCCTGTCCCAGTCCACCCTTGGGAATGGCCCACAGAGCCATGGCAGAGAATTCATGTGGACTACGCTGGTCCTTTTGAAAAGCACATGTTTCTGGTTATAGTTGATGCCCATTCCAAATGGCCAGAGGTGTTTTGCACTGACTCCTCCACCTCAGCTCAGACGATAGAGTGTCTCAGAACAACGTTTGCACGCTTCGGATTGCCGCTGCAGCTAGTAAGTGACAACGCACAAGCTTTTGTAAGTGACGAGTTTACAAGATTCATGTCAGTAAATGGAATCAAACACTCAACCTCAGCTCCGTACCACCCTGCCACCAATGGGCTGGCAGAACGCTTTGTGCAAACCCTAAAGCAAGGACTCCGGGCAGCAAAACGAGATGAAGGGACTTTGCAAACAAAACTGGCCAAGTTCCTGGTCTCCTACCGAAACACCCCACATGCCACGACAAATGAAAGCCCAGCCGCACTGATGTTCGGGAGGCCTCTCCGCACACGGCTGGACCTCATGAAGCCTAACAGGCGTAATGAAGTGCTGAACAAACAAGCCAAGATGCTCTCCGGTGGCCGGGAGCGCCATCTCCAAACAGGACAGGAAGTGATGGTGCGAGACTACAGAAGAGGAGGGAAATGGACAAGAGGGACCGTACATACACAAACGGGACCCAGAACTTACCAGGTTCAAGTGAGCCCAGACATAATGTGGCGGCGTCACATTAACCAAATGCATTCCACGGAAAACAGCACAACAATCGAGAAAGAACAGGCACAGAGAGTTCCTGAGAGTGACACACAGGGAACTGTAGAGGACGGTGGAGCAGTAAAGAGACCCCAGGCTGAAAGAAGGGAACGTGTTGATGAAGGTGCTGCTATAGCAGAAGCTATAAGGGAGCAAGCACACACTGAGGATGTTCAGGAGCCTCCAGACAATCCTAGGCGCTACCCAGAACGAAGGCACCGTCCACCAGACAGACTGGACTTATAAACAAACAAACAAAAAGTAACTGTTCAAGTTCAAATTAAAAGATGCAAAATAACTACAACAAGTTCTGGGAAGTGTTTCAGTTGTGGTTTGGTAAAAGTAACTCTGATTGTATAAAAGAAGGAATGTTATGTTCTGTTAATTACTGATGTCCCCTTTAAGAATGGAGCACCCTTGGTCATGCGCAGTGTTGTTCTATGTTATTCTGGCGCTAACTGATTCCAGTAAAATGTGAAGCTCCAGTTCCATTTCTTGTATTCAGAGTCTTTCTTATTATATAAATAAGTAATAAGAGCTAAGACACTACATGACCAATCATAGAGTGGTTCCAATGACGAATTTGACGCGAGCCATCTGTCGCTGGTGACTTTCTTCAGCAAAGACGTCTGACAAAACATTACAGTGGAAGCAAATGTAATTAATTTTAACGAGTCAAATGTTTTTACAATTGAGAGGAATATGTCAATGTAGAGACAAACGATTGTGCATATTTTTTTTAGCTAACATTAGCCAGCTAGCTAGCGTTATTACATGAGTATGAAATTGTTATTTGTGTTGTTTAGTGTTTTAGGGGCTGCTGAGCAAACCGGGCTGTCATCTTGTGAAACAGTGGATGTAAAGAATCTAGCTAGCTAAATATAGCATTTACTGCAAATTGAATGTACAATTGTGTTTGCTTGCCTTGCTTATATTTGCTATGCAATGCAACTGAAGTAACATAGCTAGCTAACTACTTATTTGCTTATTGTATAATGGAGGATAAAAATAACTGTATGCCTATGGATGTGTTGCTAGCTTCAGTATGTAGCCGATCTGTGCATGGACCCTAAAATGTTTGGTGTTACATACACCTCTTGGAGGAGGGAACGCAACATCCTGCTACTCCCCGTGGAGTGAAAGAGGTAGGTGCGGGTAAGGATGACAGAGACAGAAAATATTACCGTTGACTGGGAATTTATTTCCTTAACACAGTAATGTGGGGAAAAGGGGCTGGATGGAACCAAAGCAAAGAAAGTAAAAGTTAGAGTCCCCTCTCCTACCTTACCCACATGTACCCACTACTTACCTAAACTTAACGCCACCTGGCACACTAACCAAAATACAGGGGGTGGTCCACCCAGGTCTTACCTAGTGTGCATAGACAGAGTACATACTACGGGTATATGTATGCCCGCAGGCCTCTTGCCTAAGCACTCCCAAGGTGCCTTCCCCTTCCCCCCTGGGAACAACTGAAACAGAATAATACAAACTTTAAGTGCACAATTTCAATAGTCAAAAACACTATTCTATTAGCACACACATGCCTCAGAAGTAGCAGCTACAAAATACTTTACAATAAAACTGTCGCTGAGCAACAACCAACACAGTACATCCAAGAAGCTCTCTATTCCTGACAAAGGAACACTGTCTTTTCAAGCTGCAGAAGGAGTCGGTAATTGCAAACAGCTGTATCTCCTGACGAGAGGGCGGGATCAGAGCTCATAATCTGCAATGGGGTCGACCAATCAGCTACTTGGGGGAATCCAGGAAGCCATTTCCTGAAATACACACATACATATACACAAACCCACAACACAGAAACTGGGGAACTTAACATTTGGTATGAATATTAGTTCAGAACCTATGAATCTCAGCTATCATAGTTGTTGTATCAACATCAAGTCTATATGGCATTAATGAAGCCTATGGATTGAGTACAATATAATAACTTTATTGTGCCAAGCATGCAAGTCCTATATACATTTTTTAAAATATATATTTTTTATTTCACCTTTATTTAACCGGGTAGGCCAGATGAGAACAAGTTCTCATTTACAACTGCGACCTGGCCAAGATAAAGCAAAGCAGTGGGACACAAACAACAACACAGAGTTACACATGGAATTAACAAACATACAGTCAATAACACAATAGAAAAGTATATATACAGTGTGTGCAAATGAGGTAAGATAAGGGAGGTAAGGCAATAAATAGGCCATAGTGGCGAAATAATTACAATTTAGCAATTAAACACTGGAGTGATAGATGTGCAGAAGATGAATGTGCAAGTAGAGATACTAGGGTTCAAAGGAGCAACAAAAAAAATAACAGTATGGGGATGAGGTAGTTGGATGGGCTATGTACAGGTGCAGTGATCTGTGAGCTGCTCTGACAGCTGGTGCTTAAAGTTAGAGAGGGAGATATGAGTCTCCAGCTTCAGTGATTTTTGCAATTCGTTCCAGTCATTGGCAGCAGAGAACTGAAGGAAAGGCAGCCAAAGGAGGAATTGACTTTGGGGGTGACCAGTGAAATATACCTGCTGGAGCACGAGCTACGGATGGGTGCTGCTATGGTGACCAGTGAGTTGAGATAAGGCGGGGCTTTACCTAGCAAAGACTTATAGATGACATGGAGCCAGTAGGTTTGGCGACGAATATGAAGTGAGAGCCAGCAAACGAGAGCGTACAGGTCGCAGTGGTGGGTAGTATATGGGGCTTTGGTGACAAAACAGATGGCACTGTGATAGACTGCATCCAATTTGCTGAGTAGAGTGTTGGAGGCTATTTTGTAAATGACATCGCCGAAGTCGAGGATCGGCCAGATAGTCAGTTTTACGAGGGTATGTTTGGCAGCATGAGTGAAGGATGCTTTGTTGCAAAATAGGAAGCCAATTCTAGATTTAATTTTAGATTGGAGATGCTTAATGTGAGTCTGGAAGGAGAGTTTACAATCTAACAAGAGACCTAGGTATTTGTAGTTGTCCAAACATTCTAAGTCAGAACCGTCCAGAGTAGTGATGCTGGACGGGCGGGCAGGTGCGGGCAGCGATCGGTTGAAAAGTATGCATTTAGTTTTACTTGCATTTAAGAGCAGTTGGAGGCCACGGGAGGAGAGTTGTATGGCATTGAAGCTCGTCTAGAGGTTAGTTAACACAGTGTCCAAAGAAGGGCCAGAAGTATACAGAATGGTGTCGTCTGCGTATCAGAGAATCACCAGCAGCAAGAGTGACATCATCGATGTATACAGAGAAAAGAGTCGGCCCGAGAATTTAACCCTGTGGCACCCCCATAGAGACTGCCAGAGGTCCGGACAACAGGCCCTCCGATTTGACACACTGAACTCTGTCTGAGAAGTAGTTGGTGAACCAGGCGAGGCAGTCATTTGAGAAACCAAGGCTGTTGAGTCTGCCGATAAAAATGTGGTGATTGACAGAGTCGAAAGCCTTGGCCAGGTCGATGAAGACAGCCGCACAGTATTGTCTCTTATCAATGAAGGTTATGATATCGTTTAGGACCTTGAGCATGGCTGAGGTGCACCCATGACCAGCTCAGAAACCAGATTGCATAGCGGAGAAGGTACGGTGGGATTCGAAATGGTCGGTGATCTGTTTGTTAACTTGGAACCTTGGACCTTAGAAAGGCAGGATAGGATAGATATAGGTCTGTAACAGTTTGGGTCTAGAGTGTCTCCCCCTTTGAAGAGGGGGATGACTGTGGCAACTTTTCAATCTTTGGGGATCTCAGACGATATGAAAGAGAGGTTGAAAAGGCTAGTAATAGGGGTTGCAACAATGTCGTCGGATAATTTTAAGATTGTAATTATAAGATTGTCTAGCCCGGCTGATTTGTAGGGGTCCAGATTTTGCAGCTCTTTCAGAACATTGTCTATCGGCTGATACATGTACTGTAGTTATTACCACGCATGAGATCCCCACATTGTAGCCTGTACATTGAATATATTCACTGATCATGTACTCTTCCTTGGCAAATAAAGGTGCGGTTCAGGTGTGAATCTCTGTGAGACATTTTTCAGTCATATCCAATACCAGGTGTATCAAACTCCATTCTTTGGCTGATGCTGTGTCTGCATGTATGTATTACAATTATACACTTCAACAGTGTTTACCACTCCTGCTCCTGGGAAATCAATGATTACACATTGTAACTATGCAATAGACTAGAAACATGATTTAAGTAAAGGCTGATTTGTAAGTCATATATACAGAAAAAACAGTATACTCCACTTCCTATTTATATCTAACTCCCTTCATCTGCATTAATCTGAGGACACAGGATAAGTGTAGTATTTCAATGACATACTTAATTTCAACCAGTGGAGAATGTGAAACACTTTATTGAAAGTTCATTATCCAGGTGTTATAAATACATAATACATGCATTATAAATATTATAATTGTAATATATTATAAATACAAGTTCAATATGTACTTCAATGCACATATGGTATGCATTATAAAAAAAGCGGAACAAAGGAGGTGGGGAGAGAGGTGTAGAAGACAGAAAAGGAAAGAGTTAAAACAGAGGAGCAGGGAAGACAGCATATGATTCGTGAATTATAATATTCTCTCAGTTCATTACAATTACATAGTGTCTCTAGCAGTGTCTCCTAACCAGCCTTGGGCTTCCAGTCGGCCCGAAGGTTATTTTAAGAGCGGGTGAGGTGGCGATGACGGGACTGGCTTCTTCTCTCACATCAAAACATACCTGCCGACGAGAGACAGATGGATAGAGAGAGAGCATGAGTAAGCTTTGTTTTTTTTATTCTAACACAGTCAGTCATCATAATCATCAGGAGGTGAAATGTAAAACTGACCTTGGATTATTAACTCTGGGACTACTACATCTCTATCTGTATTTCAATGTGAAGCACCTCTTAATAATACTTCCTGTTGACCCGACCAAGTGACCTCTCACCTATGATCATGTTGTGCCCTCTGTGTCAGCCAGTTCAGATGCGGGAGGGGTTCACCAACACAGTTGATATAACTGTGTGTGTGTAATCTCACCTGGTGTCCACACTAAGTGGCTACAGAGTACTTTATGCTGAGAAACAGACACGAGGACAAACAATAGAAGATAATGTCATTATTAGACTTTTACATTAACACATCACAAATGAATACATAAATACCACTTGAAGCTGGTGGTGAGGTGTCAGGTTCGCCTCTGTACTTAAAGGGTGATTATTCCAACTCTCTGTGAAATGCTGCAGATCTGCCCGGTACGAGGTAGGAACACATATCCCACACAGAAGAGGTGGATAGAATTTGACAGGTCAAGGTAGCCTTCTTCCTCCAAACTGTGCAGCAAATTGTAGTACTGACATGTCACAGCACTCCAAACATTTATCCATAAGCGTTCCATAAGCGTTTTGTGGGGGGAGGAACCTAGTCTCTGTGGTCTTCCTCCATGAATATTGAACACTGAGGTTGGTCCGAGGTTATAGAAATGCAAGTTGTGTGTGCCTCTGTGAGTGGTTACTGACTATATGTGACACAGACACCTATCCGAGTGTACCTGAAACATTTAAATATAGAGGGCTATGTGTCTCACCACTTGGTTATTGGTTATTGAAATCATGACTTGGCAGCAACAGGGGCTTGATAGTCCAGTGAAAATGGCTGGAGTGTTTATGTGTGGTAAATCTGAAAATTAGCAGCTGACATCTTTATTATTTTTTTAAATTAATGCATGTGAGACAGCTTCCATGTACAACAAGACAGGCAGAGAGAAAGAGAGAAAAATAACACATAACAGTTAAATTACCTCTAGTTATGGGCACTTTTGCCAGCAATAAAGCTTCCACGGCCTGTTCCTCGGACAGTGAAAGTACATCTGGCAATATCTACATTTTCGACCCCTTGATCAGCTCGCACTCTGAAAGTAAAGAAAATAGCTTATTTTTTGTAGATGTGAATACAATAACTGCGATATGACCGTTCAATCTAAAGCAGCAAATGTCATTTTCAGGATGTGTCAGTACAGCACAGAAAGCTTAACACCAGACTGGTATTGTGGTTGTTCATTAGGTGATGGGAAATATGCAATATGCATACAAAATAATATACTTACCTTCCTTGAAAATCCATCTATACCGCCAAAGTTGACAATGTTGTATCTTGAAAAAAAGCATTGGAATTAAAAGTGAAATGTTTAACCTATTAATCTTTCATTATATATGTATTACCACATTTATGTATTTATATATTACCATGCATCATTTAAAATTTGTCTACAAATAAGTAATGATACCTGCACCATCTACATTCTGCAAAGACTCCCAAACTCTTCGCCATTGTACACGATGGCCCATTGCTTGGAGACTTCCTTTGACCATTCTAAAGCCTGCATGGGACATCCTTGCCTTAATGGCCCTGACTTTCTGGTTTAACTCTTCATCTGACATATCAGAATAGCATTCCCTGACAGACATATTGTGTTCTTTCATCCTTCTGTAAAAAAGCTAACCGTTACAATGTCATGAAATATGATTATATATCGACTATGAAACAAATAGGACATGGCCTGCTTATGAGTTGCCATGAAAGAAAGTTGGATGACTTCAACTGAAAATGGCGAGAACAGGCGTTCGTAGCAAAATGTTTTTGGTTAGCCTGAGAATAATAATTGCATGATTTATCATTCTACGGTATGTATGTATCTACGTAATATAGTGTTATGAACCGACACTGAATCGTAGGAGCTAACTACTAGCTATGTAGAAGTTGGACGGAAGAATGCCCAGTGCTGCTTACCTGAGATGCCGTCATCACACAGTCCTTCGTAGGTGTCCGCCATGACTTCCTTAGTGTCGGAAAAAAGTCTGAATACTCATAAAATGGCCAAAATGGAGGGTGGTTGATAGCAAAATTAAGTTTTGTTTTCAAATACATTTTTTGTTCTCAAAATATTTTGGGGAATAAAATGCATAAGGTTTTGCACTCTATTACAAAATATTTGATTGCAAAAGACTTTGAAGCCTCGTTTTTGCCTTCAGATCAATTATTTTTGATGGAAAATAAAAAAGGTTTTGCTCTCAACAAAAAGACACAAATGTCCCTCCATAGCATGTAACAATTTGCCTGTGAATAACCAGACCTTAATACAAACTTATGCAGAATTCTTGACACACAACCGAAGATGCTGCCATATCCTGCCAGCACGCCCACAAGCGAGCCACTCGTGGAAGAGGGCGAGGAACGAGATGGGAGTAACAATTTGTTGCAAGTTGGGGAGGGGGGCTAATAGCTGAACATTCGACTATTCAACCTTTACTGAAGAATAGTCTAATAGCCCAGCTAGGTGTGAAAACCCCCCCACCTATCACAGACCAGATTTACCCTAACGACCAAGGGTGTTAGAGCACTGATTCTGCTTTTGGATCCCAATGCACTACTGTGTCTTTAACTGACAACGAATGGGCAATATAAACCAAGTAATAAATTGATAATTGTGCATGACTTCAAATGAAAAAAGCAGGGAGCAGGTTTCGAACCCTCAACCTTCTGGCTCGAAGTCCAGCACGCTTTCGACTGCACCAAAAGCATGCTCAAGCCTCAGAGTCAATAGAGTGCGCCTCGCAGTAGCTTGCTACTCAATGTAATAAAGTAATGACTTTTCAAATAAGTTACCTTATACGTTATGTTGGCTGACAATTTGTTAGCTACGCTGTCCTTAGAATACCACAGCAGTATGTACCGGTATGTTAGCTAGCTACCTAATGTTAGTAGTTATACATCAAACTTGCCAGTATATTAACTATAGGCTAACTACCCAACGTTTATTGACTTGATTATTCTCGTCATTGTTAGCTTAGCTAAATGGTATAGTCGTTGTTTGCGCTCAACACCCATTGAATATGGCCGGTGTCAGTAAACGTCGGCAAAAAGCGTAATTAAATTATTTCCAACAGCACAGTTACAGTCACCAACGCTCTGGTTAACACAAAAATTGGCTAACCAGCTCTGCTAGGGGGAGTAAAATGGTCAGAGTGGTCTCATTTGTGTCTAGAAGTAGCTAGCAAGCTAGCCAATGTTAGCTTGGGTGCTTGACTGCCATTGTAAGGCCAGAACGCTCAAATCAATGCTACTCCTCGGCCCGAATGTCCAGTGTGCGCTCCGAGAGCAAAACGGTCTTAATTTACAAACTGACAACTGAATTTATGAGCGCAGGCAATCCAAATTGAATTTAACTAGGCAAGTCAGTTAAGAACAAATTCTTATTTACAAGGACAGCCTACTCCTTCCTCCCCGACGGGCAATTGAGCCATGCCCGCACAACACAGGGATTCTTTAGCTAAACAGCCCAGTACTGTACTGCCGACCGTCACGTTGTACAGCGCCATATTTTCCGTTCCATCCTAACAGAAACCCAGACAGTTTTTTGTTTTTCTTGGAATAGAAACACCATAATATTAATCAAATTAATTAAGCAAGTACCAGTCAAAAGTTCGGACACACCTACTCATTCTGTAAGGTTCTGTATTTATTTTCTTAGTCAACCTTGTGTTCTGTTTCGTTGTGTTCTTAAATGTAGCCCTGTTTCTTTGTGTTCTTGAACGTAGCCCTGTCTTTCATTTTTGTTCATTGATTTCACCTGTGTTAGTTACTCACCTGGTCTCATCAGCTCCTTATTTAGTTCAGTTCATTATGTTTGTGCCTTTGTGAGGGATTGTTCGTTTTGACTTTACTAAGCCTTTTCCTAGCTCGTTTGTGAGAACCAGTTATAGCCTTCAGTCCTAGTTTTGATTCACCTGCCTGTTTGCCTACCTGTGTATGACCATTGCCTGCGACCACAATTCCTGCCTTCTGCGATGGCGAAATAAACACCTGCTGCACTCTGCGTGTGAATCTACACCTTTTTCTCCCTCAGTATACATTACACATTCCAGGATTTTTTGTTATTTTTAAAATGTTCTACATTGTAGACTATGAAATAACACATATGGAATCAGTTAAGAACAAATTCAGCATACTCCTTTCTCCCCGTCAGGGAATTGAACCCAGGTCTCCCTCCGTGCCCGAATTCTGTAGTACAGACATGGCCTGCGCTCCCTTATGTAGGGGATTAGGTACTTTCCCATGTTTACTACAGTATGTATTGTAGACTATGTTTCATTGTCAGACTGCACAGTAGCCTAATAAACAAATGCAGGGGGCTTATATTTTCTAAATGCTTTATTATCCAAATGTAAAAGCATATACAGTACTGTATTTATTCAGCATCTTTATGCTTTCTTTAATAAAATAATGATACTCTTTCAAAATGCATGTTGATTTAGTTATGGATCCATAACGAATTATTATGGGAATAAATCACTGATTTACAGAAATATTGGAACAAAGTTGTCTAATGAAGGCAAACAATGTAGAATCCTTCAATCTTCCTATGCCGTAGCCTGCTCCCGAACGTCACATACAGCGCCATATTTTCCATTCCATCCTAACGGAAACCCTGAGAGGGTTTCGTTTTTCTCAGAATAGAAACACCATAATATTAATCAAATTAAGCCACATTTCTTAAAATCAATCCCATATACTATGTTATTACAAAAAAGGTTTTAGATGATCTGGTAATGCCAATATGGAAGACTATCAAATGCTTCTCAAAGATGCCCTCTGGTGGTCAAACTAGCACTAACTTGCATTAACAGAAAAAAATGACTGACAATTAGATAACGTGCCACAGAATGCTGCAGCAGCCCGCAAGCTGTGCTGGAGTATGACACAACTTTTAAATGAGCAACCACTGTAGGGCATTGGGATTTATAAAATTGATGCTAATATAGCTTCAAAATCACTGCAAAAAAACTTGGAAAAGCATCTCAAGTGGAAAAGGCTCATCTCTGTAGTTTAAGTGTTAGACCACTACCGCCACCTTGTGCTGTAAAGTGTCATACACAGGTGCTTGACTACTTAGGGCAGGGTTTCCCAAACTCTGTCCTCGGGACTCCAAGGGGTTCACGTTTTTGTTTTTGCCCTAGCACTACACAGCTGATTCAAAAACCAAACCCCCTTGGGGTCCCGAGGACTGAGTTTGGGAAACGTTGACTTAGGGGCATATGGAAAAGTAACTGCCCTAAAAACACATGAAACCCATTTTAGACAGAATGGTAAGTATGCTGAAATATAGCTGTTTTTTCTTACTGCTCTTTGAACAACAGCTCCACTGCTCTCAGCACTTAACTTTATTAAACTATACATCTTTCAACGGCATCAATACAAAGAGGGTTTCTATACATTTCAGTTTCTAGACTTACACAATAACAATACAAACAAGGGCAAAATACTGTAGATTAGACAATCATGGGTGAACAATCCAGAACATTCTGCAAAAATCTCCCGGTAGGTATGAAACTCATCAGTATCTACCAACAAGTTGCGACATGGAAGCATGTGAGTGATAATCACATGGGGCTTGTGTTCCTCTTTTTTTCTCTCTTTTTTTAAGAAGTCCTCCACACCATCTTGGTCCATTGCCATTTTGTGTGCAGTTGTACTGAGTCACGACAGCAGGAAACGAAAGGCCACCATTGGCTCATTCTGAATCTGATAGATCTCCCTGCTGGATACAGGTCTTCTCCCTCACCCCCTTCACCATGCTTTCCTGCTGTAGTGGGTAAGAGTTAACAAAAAACACACAACCATGTTATTCACATTTTAGTAGAGATCAGGGCCCATATTCATAAAGTGTTTCAAATAAGTGTGCTGATCTAGGTTCAGGTCCCTCCTCTCATTCATTATGATCTTAAAGGCAAAAATGATCCTAGTTCAGCAATCCTACTCAGACGCTTTGAAAACAGGCCAGGTTCTGTTATCTTTGTAAAAAGGGAACTCTAGAGAAACTCTCGGAATTTACATGTATTTGGTGCACATTAACAAGCACATTTAAAGTGGCATGCATATGGGCAAACTGTTATCAACTTCGGTGTCACTGAAACTAGGGCAGTCTGATGCACAGTGCTAAGTTAAGACTGTGACCTTTAGTATTACTTACTTAGTGTTCCTATTTGGACGTTACACTACACCAAGGAGCAGTGTTGCGATTGGTTACTTGAAAAAGTAATATTAGTCGTTACATTTAACAAAAGTAAAGCGTTACTTTCCACACGAAGTAATATTGTAAAGTAATGCGTTTTTACTAATTATATGTGTGTCACGCCCTGGCCTTAGTTATCTTTGTTTTCTTTATTATTTTAGTTAGGTCAGGGTGTGACATGGGGGATGTTTGTGTGTTTTTGTCTCGTCTAGGGTGTTTGTATTGTCTAGGGGGTGTTTGTAGAGTTCATGGGGTTGTGTTCAGTGTAGGTGTTTATGTAAGTCTATGGTTGCCTAGATTGGTTCTCAATTAGCGACAGCTGTCTATCGTTGTCTCTGATTGGGAGCCATATTTAGGCAGCCATAGTCATTAGGTAGGTTGTGGGTGATTGTCTATGTGTAAGTTGCCAGTGTCTGCACTTATTGTTTGTATAGCTTCACGGTTGTTTTGATTAGTTTGTATAGTGTTCGCTTCGTTTGTCTTCATTATCACGCTGCGCCTTGGTCCTCCTCACTTAAATGTTACGACGAATGTGACAATGTGACCTGTTTCAGGAAGCTAGGCATATGTCGCACTTCACAGGAGGCATTTGAACGCAAAATGCGTTTTTGGGCAGAAATGCCTTCTGGAACATGTGAACTTTCATGTGTCTTAATAACAAACTTGTATGCCATCTGTAAATACAAATAATATTGTTACTTTCATGAAAACTTCTCAAAATCACTTTGTTTGACTGTCGGAGGGAGCAAGGCGAGCCTTGCACGCTCTACCAAAGATAGGCTACTTACTAACTCAGGTTTGACCACTAGTTTCTCTTTATCTGTGGAGCTGCTTTTACTGTGCTAGTCTACAAGTGCTACACTATACATTGCCTTCAGAAAGTATTCATACCCCTTGACTTATTCCATATTGTTGTTACAGCCTGAATTCATAATGTATTTAATACATTCTCATTTACATATTCATACCCCTTTGCTATGACACTCCAAATTGAGCTCAGGTGCATCAAATTTCCTTTGATCATCTTTGAGATGTCACTACAACTTGATAAGAGTCCACCAGTCACCAATTTACCTAGATATTGTGTGTATGTACTGACGTTTTACATTTATTTATTTCAGTCCTTGACTAATAATGTTCTGTACAATGTATTATGTCATGTTTCATCTGGACTCCAGGAAGAGTAGCTGATGCTTTTTGCAGTGGCTTATGGAGATTCTAATAAATACCAATTACAATTGGTTGGATATGATTTAGAAAGAAACACACCTGTCTATATATTAGGGTTGTCACGGTACCAGTATTGCGATACAAGAAAGTCAGGAAGCAAAACATGAAGCAGACTCAATTTCTTGAGAAAAACAGTCCTAATCGGAAAAAAGCCTATGTTGTCACCTAGAGTCTTATTTGTTTCTTTGTCAAGCTATAGCACACTATTTCACAAAAGTAGGTTTTTAAAAAGTCTGCTTTGTGTTTAATTTTTTTTCTAAATCTGGTATCGTAGTATCGCAATACTGGTATTGCGACAACAGTAGTCTATATGAGGCCCCACAGTTGACAATGCATGTCAGAGCAGAAATTATACCATTAAGTCCAAGGAACTGTCCGTAGATCTCCGAAATATATACAAAGGTATGTGGACACCCCTTTAAATTAGTGGATTCAGCTAATTCAGCCACACCCGTTGCTGACAGGTGTATAAAATCGAGCACACAGCTATGCAATCTCCATAGACAAACATTGGCAGTAGAATGGCCTTACTGAAGAGCTCAGTGACTTTCAACATGGCACCGTCATAGGATGCCACATTTCCAACAAGTCATTTCGTCAAATTTCTGCCCTGCTAGAGCTGCCCCGGGCAACTATAAGTGTTGTCATTGTGAAGTGAAAACGTCTACGAGCAACAACGACTCTGCCGCAAAGTGGTAGGCTACACAAGCTCACAGAACGGGACAACACTCACTACCGAGTTCCACTGGAAGCAACATCTGCACAATAACTGTTCATCGGGAGCTTGATGAAATGGGTTTCCATGGCCGAGCAGCCGCACACAAGCCTAAGATCACCATGCGCAATGCCAAGTGTCGCCTGGAGTGGTGTAAAGCTCGCCGCCATTGGACTCTGGAGCAGTGGAAACGAGTTCTCTGGAGTGATGAATCACACTTCACCATCTGGCAGTCCGATGGACGAATCTGGGTTTGCCGGATTCCTGGAGAATGTTACCTGCTCGAATGCATAGTGCCAACTGTAAAGTTTGGTGGAGGAGGAATAATGGTCTTGGGCTGTTTTTCATGGTTCAGGCTAGGCCCCTTAGTTCCAGTGAAGGGAAATCTTAATGCTACAGCATACAATTATATTCTAGATGATTCTGTGCTTCCAACTTTGTGGCAACAGTTTGGGGAAGGCTCTTTCCCATTTCAGCATGACAATGGCCCCGTGCACAAAGCGAGGTCCAAACAGAAATGGTTTGTCGAGATTGGTGTGTTAGAACTTGACTGTCCTGCACAGAGCCCTGACCTCAACCCCATCGAACACCTTTTATGAGAGAGAGTGGCCAGACAGAAGCCACTGAGAAAAAGGCATGATTGCATGCAAGTTTGCAAAAAGGCACAGGAAAGACAGATCATAAGGCGAAAGATTCTGTGGTCTGATGAGACAAAAATGTTACTCTTTGGCCTGAATGAAGCGCTATGTCTGGAGAAAACCAGGCAAAGCTCATCACCCATCTAACACCATCCCTACCGTGAAGCATGGTGGTGGCAGCATCATGCTATGGGGATGCTTTTTCGCGACAGGGAGTCTGGATACAGGGAACAATGAATGGAGCCAAATACCTGCTTCAGAGTGCAAATTACCTTAGACTGGGGGGCGCATATATTTACGTACCAACAGGACAATGACCCCAAACATACAACCAAAGCAACGCTGGAATGGCTTCAGAACAAGAATGTGAAAGTCCTTGAGTGGCCCAGCTAAAGCCCAGACTTGAATCCCATTGAAAATCTGTGGAAAGACTCGAAGATTGCTGTTCACCGCCACTCCCCATCTAACTTAACAGAGCTTGAGACAATCTGCAAGGAAGAAAATGCCCAAATCCAGATGTGCAAAGAAGACATACCCAAGATGACTCATAGCTGTAATCGCTGCCAAAGGTGCTTCTACAAAGTATTAACTCAGTATTGACTCATGTCTAAAAACATGTTCATTTTGTCATTATTGGGTATTGTGTGTAGATCGGTGAGATAAAAAAATATATTTTGTCCATTTTGAATTCAGGCTGTAACAAAATGTGGAATGAGTCAAGCGGTATGAATACTTTCTGAACGCACTGTATATGGGCTGCTTTATTAGCCATATATCTCTACAGATGTAAAAAAAAAAATATATATATTAATTCAAAATCTCTCGAGCCGCCAGTTCTGATTATAGACCGCATGTACACGGACCAATATAGATGAATAGAGGGCACACTTGCCACTAGATGGGAAAGCCCTCTATGGACTTTGCTATCACAGAAGCGATCCATGGCAAAGATCAGGTGCGCCCTGTATACATTTAAGGATTAAATTACTTCACTATTCGAATAATATCATGACATTTTTATTCGGATAGTCGAAAGACATGTTTTAACGAAAAGAAGAAAAAAAATTGGGGGGGGGGGGGGGGGGACTTCAATGGAGACTTGCTCGCACGACTCAAGAGAGCCAGTGCTTGTTTCAGCAGAATGGTGGGGAGTGACAGTCTATGTGTGTGGCACAGAGGGATAGAGAGAAAGTAGCCAAACCGACTCACGCTAGTTAGACAAACATGTTGCTGCCATGTCTTATCTATCATACCATCTGGTAGAGGCTAGCTAGCCACAGTAGTCAGCCAAGTTAGCTAGCTAGCTAGCGAGATAAAGTAGCGAGGCTCCATTCATATATAACAGTCTACCTGTTGGTTGATCATTGTAGCATACTTCTTATTTAGCCAACTTAATTCCATAATTTTTTGTCCATTTTGCATTGATTAGAAATCTCCCACTTCACTTGCTACACATGAAGCATGTGACTGTATCGCCGCTTTGATTGACAGACAGTAACAAAAAGCTACACCTGTGAAGGCTACCGGTGTATCTTTATTAATGGGGAGCTGTCATGAAACTGTTGTTTTATAAAAATGTCAAATGTAATGGTCTATCCTTGTAGGCTATGCATCAATGTCACAGTTTTATTTCATTTTAGACAAACCCTTTTCATTGTTAAAATATATATATTTTTTATTCTCAAATGAATACTCTCCAAGTAATCTAATACCAATGTCCGTTCGGATAGTCAAATAAACGTGCCCATCCCTAATACATTTCTATGGACAGCAGCTGTCATGACATTTCTCCAAACAGCCTTTCTCTGCTCGCTCGAGAACTAAATTAAGAAATAAGTTGAGATACATTTGACAAAGTAACTGTAATAATATTACCAAATGTGAAAAAGTAACGAGTTACTTTACACTGTTACTCATAAAAGTAATCTGATTACATAACGCATTACCCCCAACGCTGCCAAGGACACAGAGGCTGACATACATACAAATATACCTTCTCCTCTGTGTTGGCAAACATGAGAATCACGTCTTCCACATCAAACTGCAGCGTTCCGTCTTCTGAAGCGTGACCCTCCAGCGCCACTCCCTGATATCAATTACAGCGCCACATAAACAACTTTGTTAGACACACTCAGCAGAAATGCTAATAGTAACGTTGAATTAAACTTATAATATATTATAAAGAGAGTACCACTACTACAATAGAGAATCACCTTGATAAGGAAACCAGGTGGATTCTGGGAGTCTGAGTAATTTCCAGTCTTCTTTGCATCACCTGCCTGCAGGGCCTGGGAAGCCCCTTCTCCCTCCTCCACCTTCATCTCCACCTGGCTGGCCTCCGCAGGGGGGAAGGAGTGCCTCTCAGAGGGGGGGAAGGAGCAGCGTGGAGCAGGACGAGGTGGGGGCTTGGCTTTACCATTCTCTGGAGAAACAGGCGCACTCTCCTGCTCAGTGTCATGTGGGACGTCGCTCCCTGTGGACATTGGAAGAGCCTCCTGACTGATTGTGACTTCACACCCAGTCACCTCTGACATTTGAACCTGCCCTTTTCCGACAGATTGGCTAGGGCCCTGCTCCTCTGAAGCCCCACCCTCTGGGACATCACTCAGACCCTCTGACGCGACGTCGCTCCCGACCCCGTTGTCGCTGTCACACGCCGACCGCCTGTTGGGCGTAGCAGCGCCGTTGGAGCTTAGCTCGTCTGAGAAGTCGGACGTTTCTGACGTGAGGACGCTGTGAGTGCCCTCATCTGCCTCTCCTGCGAGGGAAACGTGCTCCTCAGAGATGCTCTGGGTGTGGGTCTCGTGGCTGGACAGGACAGTCTCGTTGCTGTTTTCGGGGGCTGCGGATGCTTGGAGGGATGTGTGGTCCGAGGGGAAGGCAGTGTTACAGGGGATGGGTGCCGAGATGACCAGGGATTTCCTCTTCTTGGACTTGGTGCTAAGAGAGGAGATAGAGGGTGAGTTGATCTGGCTGGTGGCAGAACATTTGGTCTGATATTCTCAGATCATTTCCCAAATTTCAGACTTATTGAGAGACAGTCAAGAGTAAATATTTGTTTTCTCAATTGAAAATAAATTGACTTGACTTTTACTTGATTAGCAATATATACAGTATATCACATATGGACTATGAGAGGCTAAACCAATGTGATACATTCTCGTGGTCATCTAAATCACTGACCTGTTGAGGCCTTTGATGATGAATGCTTTTCCTGAATGCTGAGTCTCCAGCTTCTTCATCACACTGTAAAGCTCGTGGTTCAGCTGCAATCAATAGGGGTTATTCTATTAGTCAATTTCAGCCGACTTGCAGTACATTTCTTCATCTGATCAGTGAGATGCCAACTACATCAGAGTAACATCTATTATTTATATCAGTGATGCAGATGTGTCAAAAATACTGTAATCGCTTTATTCCTTTTGGGAGAATAAAATCCATATTTAGAATGTAGGGAAAAAAACAACCTCACCACGCTTATTTCCTTATAGAAGACATCCCTCAGGTTGGAAATGTTTTGAAAGACGGTCACGTAACAGCCAATCCGGCTTTAGACAAAAGGGGAAATAGTCTGTTACACTGGAGCCACTTGGTGCAAATAAGTTCAGGCTGTTTGCAGATAGAAATATACTAGACACAAAGGATTCTTCTTTCTACACTGAATAGAAATATGAACTCAACGTGCAACAATTTCAAAGATTTTACTGCGTTACGGTTCATAAGGAAATCAGTCCATTTAGAATGATTGTATTAGGCCCTAATCTATGGATTTCAAATGACTGGGCATGTGACGCATTTCTTTTGAATAGAGTTGATTGTGGCCTGTGGAATATTGTCCCACTCCTCTTCAATGGCTGTGTGAAGTTGCTGGATATCGGTGGCAACTGGAACAAGCTGCTGTTCACATAGATACATAGCATCTCAAACTGCTCAATGGGTGTCATGTCTGGGGAGTATGCAGGCCAATGGAAGATGGACATTTTCAGCATCCAGGAATTGTGTACAGATCCTTGTGACAAGGGGCTGTACATTATCATGCTGAAACAGGTGATGGCGGCGAATGAATGGCACGACAACGAGCCTCAGGATCTCGTAACGGTATCTCTGTGCATTCAAATTGCCATAGATAAAATGCAATTGTGTTCGTTGTCCGTAGCTTATGCCTGCCCATACCATAACCCCACCGCCACCATGGGAAACTCTGTTCACAACATTGACATCAGCAAACCGCTCGCCCACACGACACCATCTGTCCAGTACAGTTGAAACCGGGATTAATCCGTAAAGAGCACACTTCTCCAGTGTGACAGTGGCCATCGAAGGTGAACATTTGCCCACTGAAGTCAGTTAAGAAACCGAACTGCAATCAGGTCAAGATGAGCTTCCCTGAGACCGTTTCTGATAGTTTGTGCAGAAATTCTTCGGTTTTGCAAACCCAAAGTTTCATCAGCTGTCCGGGTGCAATTCTCAGATGATCCCGGAGGTGAAGAAACCGGATGTGGAGGTCTTGGGCATGTGCGGTTACACGTGGTCTGCAGTTGTGAGGCCAGTTAGACGTACTGCCAAATTCTCTAAAATCATGTTGGAGGCAGCTTATGGCAGAGAAATTGACATTCAATTCTCTGGTAACAGCTCTGGTGGACATTCCTGCAGTCCGCATGCCAATTTTACCCTCCCTTAACTTGAGACATTGTGAGATTGTGTTGTGTGACAAAACAGCACATTTTAGAGTGGTCTTTTATTGTCCCCAGCTCAATGTGCACCTGTGTAATAATCATGCTGTTTAATCAGCTTCTTGATATTCATCCACCTGACAGGTGTGGCATATCTTGGCAAAGGACAAATGCTCACTAACAGGGATGTAAACAAATGTGTGCATCATTTGAGAGAAATAAGCTTTTTGTGCATATGGAACATTTCTGGGATCTTTTATTTCAGCTTATGTAACATGGGACCAAGACTTTACATGTTGCGTTCATATTTTTGTTCAGTATACATGTTAGTTCAATTCTACCATGTCTGCTCTACACATTCTGAACACTCCATCCCATTAAATAGGCCCCTGCATACACAGCCATTCTCAGGGCCAGTCTTTTGGAACCACTACTAGTTTACAGTAAGCTGGTCGAGTTCATTACGGCATGCAACTGAACAATATTTGAAAACATTTTGTAACAGAAAATGAACATTCTGTATTTCATAAGTACAGTAGTTCACCCATTTCAGTAAAAAACATTTTTTTTAATGCATAATGAACATGACCCTGATGTGCTGTGGTCCATTGACTTTACCTTTGATAGAGAACAGGCAGCTCCTCCCTCATCTCTTTGTTGATTTCCTCAAACACACTCTGGGCTATGTTGAACTCCTCCTCTGCCTGGTTAGAGAGAAATGGCATTCAAATGCCTTCAGTACCTTTATCCAAATATGTTGACAAAAATATATATAATTTACGTTTAATTTTCAACACACCTTTGTGATTTTGGCGTCGTCTTTCTTCTTGGCATTCTGCAGCGCCTCCAAGTGGTGCCGTGAGGAATCGTAGTCTACTAGCTTCCGACCGCGTTTGGCCAATCGTTCCTAAGAGGCACGAGGAGAAGTGATATTTCTAAACATAATCCCCATGAGTCAAGTGACACTAAGTCTCTTGATTGTAAGACAAAGCAGCAATGTAAACACATGGGGAGATAAGTTGATGTGAACCAGATATATTGCACCAAAAACAGTTGATATAAGTACATCAGAAGCTACCTTGACTTCCTGAAACTGGCCAGTGTAATTCTCCATGGTGCGGACTATTTGGTCTGTTAGTTTCTCTTCGTAATCGTTCCACAGCAAGTCCTCACTCTGTAATATTAGGAAGAAAAGGAAAAATAAAATATTAAAAAAACCTTCAGCCTGCTTTCGACATTTACAAAATATTCACAGAAAGAACTGTCTCTGCCTCACCTGAAACATACTGACATGGAAATAATATACTGCCCAACACTAAGAGAATGCACAGTATAAGAGAATGTTGAAACATTTAAATCAACACTATTCTATATGACCACCAATATGGTTTTCATAAAAACTACAACACAGATATTGCTATTTTGCAACTTGTGGATAAAATCCTTACAGCCCTTAACAATATGCTCTTGGCATCTTTTCAGATTTATCCAAAGCGTTTGACACGGTGGATAATGAAATATTACTTTCTAAATTGTATTATTAAGTTTCTTTCATAATAATACATATAATTGGTTATATAGCTAGGTTTAATTATGATGAAGCACAATTTGTTCATGCAAATGGCAGTGCATCTACCAGGGCCAATATATCCTTCAATATTTGGACCTTTGTTTTTCCTAATCTACAATATATTCATTAACTTGCTGCTGTGTCTTCTACCATACTTCCCATTCTCTTTGCTGATGATACCAATGTGGTTTTATCACACAATAATTTTGATTCACTAATTAAATGAAGCCAACTCAGGTATGGCCACATTTTCTGAATGGTTCCAGATAAACAAATTATCTTTAAAATGTAAAAAAAATCCAACTTTATTGTATTCACTAGTAAGAATAAGAAATACTGTAAAAAAAAGACCCAGAATATCAATTAGGGGAAATGAAATGGAACAAGTCACATCCACTAGATTCCTTTGAGTTCTAATTGATGAAAAGTTATCCTAGAAAGATGATATTCAATTTGTCCGTAGCAAAGTGATGAAATCGGTTGGTATCATCAGAAAGATTAGTGGTTTGGTTCATCAGGCTTGCTTCCTAACTCTATACTATAGCTTAATTTACCCATATCTCATTTACTGTAATATTGTCTGGGCCAGTACATATGCCTCCTACCTACACAAATGATTCATAATACAAAATACATTTGCAAGACTAGCCACATCCTCTAATTACCTGGCTCCATCTGCACCTTTGTTTAAGAAACTAAATATCTTGTCTATTTAGAACATACGTCAATTATGCACTACAAATACTTATACCTCCCAGACAATTTACCTAAACCCTTCAATGGATTCTTCCAGGTTAATTCTGAAATCCATCTATATAACACAAGACACTGAGATTACCTTCACCCTCCCCACTGCCACACATACTTAATTCTCTATCAGATACAGAGGTATCATACTCTGGAATTCTTATCTTCACATAGCCAAAACCTCATCATCCCTCAATAACTTCAAGCGAAGACTGGGGGTCAGCTTGATGAACCAAACTAGCCAATAATCCCATCCATGTAGCCTCAAACATGTTTTTTTCTTGTTTACTGAGTATATCATGTACAATTATAATTAATATGCTTTGTTTAACTTATATTTGTGGTGTGGTTTTCATACACAGTGCAATCAGAAAGTATCAGACCCCTTCACCTTTTCCACATTTTGTTACGTTACAGCCTTATTCCAAAATGGATTAAAGAAACATTTTCTTCATCAATCCACACACAATACCAATAATGACAAAGCAAAAACAAGTTTTTAGAAATATTTGCAAATTTACATAAAACATTTTTGAAAACGTATTTACATAAGTATTCCGGCCTTTTGCTATGAGACTCGAAATTGAGCTCAGGTGCATCCTGTTTTCATTGACCCTCCTTGAGATGTTTCTACAACTTGACTGGAGTCCACCTGTGGTAAATTCAATAGATTGGACATGATTTGGAAAGGCACACACGTCTAAAGAAGGTCCCACAGTTGACAGTGCATGCCAGAGCAAAAACCAAGCCATGAGGTAGAAGGAATTTTCCATTGAGCTCCAGGACAGGATTGTGTTGAGGCACAGATCTGGGGAAGTGTACCAAAAAATGTCTGCAGCATTGAAGGTCCCCAAGAACACAGTCGACTCCATCATTCTTAAATGGAAGTAGTTTGGAACCACCAAGACTCTTTCTAGAGCTGGCCGCCTGGCCAAACTGAGCAATCGGGGGAGAAGGGCCTTGGTCAGGAAGGTGACCAAGAACCTGAAGGTCACTCTGACAGAGCTCCAGAGTTCCTCTGTGGAGATGGGAGAACCTTCCAAAAGGACATAATTCTCTGCAGCACTCTACAAATCAGGCCTTTATGGTAGAGTGGCCAGACAGAAGCCACTCCTCAGTAAAAGGCACATGACAGTCTAAAGGATCCTAAAGGACTCTCAGACCATGAAACCAAGATTGAACTATTTGGCCTGAATGCCAAGCGTCACTTCTGGAGGAAATCTGGCACCATCTCTACGGTGAAGCATGGTGGTGGTAGCATCATGCTGTGGGGATGTTTTTCAGCGGCAGGGACTTGGAGACTAGTCAGGATTGAGGGAAAGATTAATGGAGTAAAGTACAAAGAGATCCTTGATGAAAGCCTGCTCCAGGGTGCTCAGGACCTCACCTTCCAACAGGACAACGACCCTAAAACACACAGCCAAGACAATGCAGAAGTGACTTCAGGACAAGTCTCTGAATGTCCTTGAGTGGCCTAGCCAGAGCCCGGACTTGAAATCATGTCCGATCGAACATCTCTGTAGAGACCTGAAAATAGCTCTGCAGTGGCGCACCCCATCCAACCTTACAGAGCTTGAGAGGATCTGCAGAGAAGAATGGGAGAAACTCCCCAAATACAGGTGTGCCAAGCTTTTAGCGTTATACCCGAGAAGACTCGAGGCTGTAATCGCTTCCAAAGGTGCTTCAACAAAGTACTGAGTAAAGGGTCTGAATACGTACATACATGTGCAATTTAAGTTTGATTTACTTTTAATAAATGTGCAAAATTTCAAAAACTGTTTTGGGGTTTTGTGTGTAGATTGATGAGGGAAAACTATTTAATACATTTTAGAATAAGGCTGTAACATAACGTAAATGTGGGCTTACAACACCTGCACACCGTTTTTACCCGTTTGTTTATCTGTACTGTTTTTTCTTTCACTTCTTTGGTGTGAGTAAATAAATAAAACTAATTAAAAAGCACTCCTTTCAAAATGAAATTCTGGTCAACACACTGGTATTCTTGTAGGCTCCACTGTTATTTTAAATCTCAAACAAATGTTTCTGTCAATAGAATCCTTGTTAATCAGCATTCTAACTATAGTCTAGAGATGGACATTTGAAATGATTTCACTATTCAAATATATCATATTTTTTAGGATATCCGGATAGTAGAAATACATGTGTTTTAAAAGAAAACATTGTGGGGGAAACATCAATGGAGACTTGCGCTACTCAAGAGAGCAGGTGTTTGTTTCGGCACAAGGGTGGGGGAGAGGCGAGAGAAGACAAGGGGCCAGTGTGTGTGGTAGGTAGGTAGGGAGAGGTAGAAAGTAGACAAACCGACTCTAGTTAGACAAACTTGTTGATGTCATAGGTTATCATACCATCTGGTAGAGCCCATCTTGACCACATCAAATCGTTGTAAAGAATTTAGCTAGCTACAGTAGCGAGGTAAGTTAGCCAGCTAGCTAGCTAAAGTAGCAAGGCTAATTAAGGCCATTTTTCTGTATTCCCCATACATGTCTACAACAACTACATTCATATGAAACAGCAGACCTGTTGGTTGATCATTGTAGCCTACTTCTGTAGGAGAGTTAAAATGGTTATTCCAGCACACTTCAAATTATTAGAACAGTACACAGAACAGAACATCCAGGTTAAGGGTCAGTGGCCCAAGCCCGCTAACACGAATGTTCCAAGTTCAGACAGAAGAGGGAATCAGATCACTATGACCGCCAGGAACTTTAGTTTTGGTTTATATTTTAATTTGTTGTGCTACTACTGCCTGTTGATGTTAAGTTGGCAGCTACAGTAGCTGGATGATATTATCATCTTCGGTTTTTATTTCATTAAACCTAGGTGCTTACGGAACCTAACACTACCCGTAGCTCCCGTTCTCCTCAGTCTGAGAAAACACTGAGAGAGAAAGGTATGTTTCAGGTATGTTTCACAGATTGCTCCTGTGTAGAAGTCCACAAAGTTAAATAAATAAATAAATAAAGCACCCCACGGTTAACGCTATAGGTATTGTTATAAGGGAGTGTGCGACTATTGAAACACGTAACTTTCAGAGTTGTATCATTGTTATTGATATAGTTTTACAGAGTGCTAAAAAGTATTGCTGTTGCTAGTTAGAAAGTCTTTCTGTGATGCCGATTTTTATCTGAGCTGCCAACGTATGCTAGGGTTGCATTGTGGGAGATGTAGTTTTAGCTCCTTAAGGTCTGAATGGGATAAATACAATTTCACTTTGTAGATTGTCTGTATTACAGTGTTTTTGTACATGAGTTGTATTTTAATACTGTCAACACTGAAAGCACCTAGCAATGTATTAGAGATGTGAGACAGAATATGTGTTTCACTTTTCTTCATGCTCCGGTCATGACCGTCTCTCCTTGGTGAGGATCAAATGGAGCCATCAGCTAGGCAAAGATTTGAGGATAGCCAGACCCCCCCCCCCCCCCCTCATAAATACCTTGCAGAAACTCTCCCCCACTCTGCAGAAATGGAAGACTGAAAATCCTTTGTTACACAGAGAGACTTTGCCGCCAAAACTCCAACATCCAAAATTGGATAATGAAACAATATTTCTAACAAAGAATGTTGGGAATGATGATAGATGGAATATGGAAAATTCATGTATATTTTGTGATGTCATTAAAATGATCAGAAAGACATAACGGAAACATTGTAACTTTAAGAGCTTTCACAATGTATATATCAGATTTAAATCTAAATGTTGTAAAAATTACATGATTAACTATTTTTGAAAAGATAGAAATGTAATTTTAGCCTTTAAATGAGATAATGGCTTTTCATATAAACCTGAGCCTGAGCCCTGAGCACAGACATTGTGTCAACAGGATGGAACACCCACCAAGGCCAGAGTGCTTAAAAGGACTCGCTGAGAATTTAAATACAGTCCAGAGAACGTGAAAATGTGGTCCACACGTTGAAATGGTTAAAACTAGAAGACCAGAAAATGGTAAGACCCTCTGAAACTCGACGAGTGAAGGTGAAGACTAGACCAAAACATGCACCGTCTGCAGCTCTGCATGTAAAGTAGTCTAGGAAAATTGACCAAAGACGGGAAGACTGAACCCTCTCAACACTGTGTGGTAAACCTGAAGGATCCATTCTAAGAACACTCCAGAACAAAAGGACATTGTGACCTCTGGTGGACAACCAGATACTTACATCGAACTACTCCTCATTGATGGCCCGAGTGGTTTCAGAGAGACGACAGAGAAAGACATCTACGAGTAAATATACGTTGCATTTCTAATCCGAATAAGTGGTTGTTAGGGTGTTAAATATTTATATTTACGGTGAGCGTAGTTTCCAAATGTATGTACGATAAGTTCACCATCTTTGTCTCTCCCACGCTTTATCTTTCCCCATGCTCTTTCCATTATGTAACAAGCCATCATATCAGGTTAGTCCACTAGGGACTGTTTTCATTGCATTGTGTTAGTAATCAATAACCTATACCGTGTGTGTGTGTGTGTGTGTTTATGTATTTCTGTGTGATTATTTAGTTAATTAGTAAATACATAATTAAGCCAATTTGTGTATCGCTGATTCATCACTTAGGTTAGGGTTCGTGCAGATTTACAAAGTCAAAGACGTTCAGAATGAGACTGATATGAGGAAATAATTAATAATTGACTGTTATTGATGTAAGAAATATTTAGATCATCTTTAGAGTTTAAGTTGGGAGATAGTAACTCTAAACAACTTAACCCGTGGTGCCCCAAATTCCTAATGAGTTAATTGTTATATGATTAATTTAATTGAGTAATAATTAAACATGGGTATTTATTCGATAAATAGCAGTCATCACATTAATGATAGTCAGGTCACGACCCTCCTCTATAGAACAACTTGTCAGATGGTGCATTGAAGACTGAAGTATTCCTGTCCTGTCTTTTCATAATACCATTGCAGATCTACATAAAAGCCCAAAAAGACAGCTGAGGTGTCGCTATTTCTTGGTTCTTCTGTGGTACATATAAAGACCGCTACACTTTTTCTCATTTAGCCAACTTAATTCTGTCATTTTAATTCCATTTTGCATTGATTCTAAATATGCCCACTTCACTTGCGACACATGACACTGACTAACGGCAATTTGATTGACCGAGAGTAACAAGCTACACGTGTGAATGCTACAGGTATTATAAAAAACTTGTATTATAAAAAATTATATATAATGGTCTATTCTTGTAGGTTATGTAGCAATGTACGTTTTATAAACATTTTAACAATTTTTATTTGTTAAAAATATACCTGTATTTCTCTCAAATGAATACTCTCCCAAGTGATCTAATATTAATATCTGTTTGGATATTCAAATAACCGCACCCATCCCTGCTATAGACCACAACAAAATACCCAGCTGTGGCCCACCTCCATGATGACAGACAGGTCCTCTCCTCCCTGCCAGTCAGGTTCGTAGATGTCTCTTAACATCTGGGACAGTCGCTTGGATGTCTCATGCATCACTGTAGAGAAGGACAGAAGGAAAATTGACTGCATTTGTCAAAAATGTTTGTGTGTAGATAACACCACTTGCCTAGCAGATCACTTGTTAACTAGGCTAGGGGACAGGGTTTGGGGATGTAGTATTCACTACATCCCCAGACACTGTCAAGGGTAGTATTCACTACCAAACAAGGTGGGACTACATGAAGTTGTCCAATAAGAAACTCTTATTTTCTGCAGCAAAACGTTTTTGCTACGGTGTACACTAATAAGGCTGTGTCCAGACTTAACAGTTCATGCAGCTTTAGTATTCTGATCATAGTTCTGATCATGGAATTCCGAAGGCGTCATGAGTCTACATTTAAATGTGTCTAACGTGTCCACAGTGTTTCCGGATTCCCTTTTCCCGCGCTATATTCAAATGCCAGTATGTAGTCTACAAACGGTGGAATAGATTAAATATGATGACAACACAATTGGCAGTAGCTAACTAGGCAGCTAACTTCTGTAGCTTGCCAGCAAGCTAGCAAGCAATGCTAAAGTGATTGCAAACGGATTAGCATAACTCTAGCCAGACAAACATTATTTTCTAAATATTAGTTAGCTGGCTAGCATTTGAGTCCAGCAAACACTTTCCTCACACTTGGAACCTATTTCCTCCGACATTATAATGAAAAGGTGCCTCGGTCCCAAAATACAATTTTTTTTGGAGACTTGTGGGAGGGGTGCTGATGGCATCGCCCACTGTATGCACTTTCAGTAGCCTGATTACATCAAGACTGAGGAGAAATCCACACACAATCCATCCCTGACCACCTCCTGAAGGGGTCAGCCAGATCTGAACACAATCAGACCCGTCTTTTCAATGCGATCTTCGTATTCTGATAGCAGAAATCACAGGTAAGTGTCAAGTGTAGACCTAATAAATACAACCTGGCATGACAGAAATCATAATGGACAGAACATGAAGATAAAGTTTTGGATTTTAGGCACAATTCTGATTCGGCTACACCTACGCAAGGTCAAAACAACATGGGCTTCATTTGAAGTGGTGTGCAAACGGTTGCACTAAAAACAAACAATACTAACACAATCATTTCTTGCTTTAATGAATAATACATTCATTTGCTGAGTCTGCCCTTTTTAATGGTCCTCAGTTCTTGGCTTTTATAAATTGACAGTATAGACAGCATTGCAAAAACAACGATCTAATAATAGACGGAATTCACTTCCCTCTTTACTTTCTCCCTCATGCCACCAGAGAGGATTTGAAAGTATGGTCAGTTTACAAAAAGAGACTTGGGCCAATGTGTCAAAATTAACACATTACTGTACAAAATATAGGCCTACAACTACATCAAAGCCAAAAGAAAAAAAATAATAGGGTAAAGATTTCTGATTTTGTGCCAACACAAAGATTATAGATATTTGGTTTTGACCTGAATATGAATATGGCAGCCTGAACTGCCTAAATGCACATGGCAACACTAAAGATAAGTATTGAATCTATAGATGGGTTAGCTGACAGCATCATGAAAACAATACGGAAGCCTTAATGGGGCAGAGGTCTGAGTTGTTGCAATTCTGGATTGCCAGATAGCTAGCAACAATGACAAGAAACTACCTTGTGGGGAATCATAAGTGGCTCGTTTCAGCTAGTTTCATTTTGTTCTTGATACCATGTCTCATTTTGAGGTGTTTTGACTGATTTCATTGGTAATATGGCAAAAAAAAATTGCTAGCTAGCTAACCAACAACTGTAATAATGTATTTGATAGACAAGTGCTCATTGTGCAAATGTATTTATGTTTTCAACAAAAAATTGGATAACATTTGTCAACATTCTAAGCCAACCCTGTCTGTTTTGCCAGTTTTGTTGTTTAACAACTTAAATTAAGCCACCGGTTATGTAATTGATTTGATTAGACTAATCAGAACCGTAGGTGCTCCCTGTGCCCATGAGAAACCTCTGCTATGGAGTGAGATGAAATAGACAACTCAGCTCCTACCTTTCACTGCACGGAAGTACGCTTGGACTTCTTTGAATAGTCTTCCCCCATCATTCTGTTGGTTGAAAAGACAGAAGATTCAATGAGGGAGTTGTTATAGTACATTTCTTACAGTGAGAGCAACCATCCATCAAAGACCCATTCCAGTAGTCGACGTCACCTTTACAGAAGAGAAATCTCCAAAAACACTGAAAGAGAAAGACACCAGGATCTTCAACATTCAAGATGTACAATTATACCACAAACAATAACAGTAAAGAATGTACCGTATGTGTTTTAAAAGTGACAGTGTCCTTTTCGAACAAGGATGACCTTGTTGATGCTTCAAGGAGCCAGTGAAACTAACGACAAAAAAAAAACATGCAAAGCATGGTGGCCCAACCTGGTCTCAGAGCATTTCATATTATTCTCTACGGAAATCCAAACTCTCCATTTTTTATGATGTTACCAATTGCAATTCGTATTATGTTACCTATTTGCAAAATATATGATATGTTATGAATTTTGTCTAGGTGGCTAACATTAGCTAGTTCGCTAACGTTAGGTAGGCTTGGTGTTAGGGTTAAGTTTAGGAGTTAGGTTAAAGGGTTACGGTCAGGTTAAAGGGTAGGTGAAGGGTTAGCTAAAAGGGTTAGGGGAAGAGTTAGCTAACATGCTAAGTAGTTTCAAAGTAGCTAAAAAGTAATTAAAAAGTTGCTAATTAGCAAAAATGTACCATGATGAGATGGATATACACCCACCCATCCACCCCCACCAACCACCCTCCTTTCATTTTAGCCTTTAGTAACCATCTGTCTTATGTAACCATACCTAACATATACTAAATGGAATAACATATACTAAATGGAGTGTCTCAGATTTACGTACAGAATAATACGAAATGCTCTGAAACCAGGTTGGATGGCCATTGTTTGGTTAATTAAATGCTAGCGGCCATGACTGAATTCAAACTTGAGTTGGTTTTGGGGTAAGGTTTGATGTGGGTGTCTCGTGTGTGCTCGTAGGTGGGAAGAGTGGCAAATTTGTTTTGACTTTGGATAGCCTATCTCTGGAGATTGTAATTTATTGACGGTCCCTAACTATGTAAATGGGACAATATTTTCATGTTGTCTCATTAAATGCTGTCAACATTTATACATGAACTTCTACAATTTATAGTTGGTTTAAGATTATTAACATTTGGAGATATTGACCTTTAGAATATTGTCCCATGTACATTGTGTAATTTCCTGATGATCCCTAAGCCCAATAAGGATATCAAATGTCAAACCAAATTGACCATGGGCATTATGATCAGGTTACTTGGGTGCTGCCAGCTGTGGGCAGGATTATGGTTATGGTACCCTTAATTCTTTCCTATCTTCTCCCATATCCAATTTTTGGACAATACTACTTTATGACCAAAATTAACCCATTCACACATTGTAGTCAATTTTGACACTAGAATAAATGTTTCTGACATATCAATGCCACATCGGCCATTTTCCAAACAAGAAGTAGCTTTTTAGCATCAGTCGCTCTTTAAAAAAATGATAATACATTTTATATATTTAACCTTTAAGTCAGTTAAGAAACAATTCTTATTTACAATGACAGCCATCCCCGGCAAAGCCCTAACACGGACGACGCTGGGCCAATTGTGCGCCGCCCTATGGGACTCCCAATCACGGCCTGGAATCAAACCAGGTCTGTAGTGGCTCCTCTAGCACTGAGATGCAGTGCCTTAGACCACTAAGCCACTCAAAAGCCCCTTTAAGACAACTTTTTTCTTAATATGTGTTGATTTGGTGAAATGACCCAAAATACAGATATTTAAAAATGCACACAGATTTGAGGGCAGATAAACAGTTAACCAGACATCAGAGACAGCTCCCTTGCAACATACAGTGCATTCAGAAAGTATTCAAACCTTGATTTTTTCCACATTTTATTACGTTACAGCCTTATTCTAAAATTGATAAAAGTATACATTTTTCTCATCAATCTACACACAATACCCCATAATGACAAAGTGAAAACAGGTTTTTAGAAATGTTTACAAATGTATTAAAAAAACAATTTACCTTATTTACATAAGTATTCAGATCCTTTGCTATGAGACTTCAAATTGAGCTCAGATGCATCCTTTTTCCATTGATAATCCTTGAAATGTTTCTACAACTTGGGAGTCCACCTGTGGTAAATTCAATTGATTGAACATGATTTGAAAAGGTCCCATAGTTGACAGTGCATGTCAGAGTGAAAACCAAGCCATGAGGTCAAAGGAATTGTTCATAGAGCTCCAAGACAGGATTGTGGTAGAAGCACAGATCTGTGGAAGGGTACCAAAACACTTCTGCAGCATTGAAGGTCCCCAAGAACACAGTGGCCTCCAGCATTCTTAAATGGAAGACGTTTGGAACCACCAAGAGACTCTTCCTAGAGCTGGCAGCCTGAGCAATCAGGGGAGAAGGGCCTTGGTGAGGGAGGTGACCAAGAATCCGGTGGTCACTCGTCCACAGAGGAACTCTGGAGCTCTGTCAATGGGAGAACCTTCCAGAAGGACAACCATCTCTGTAGCACTCCACCAATCATAACGTTATTGTTGAGTGGCGAGACAGAAGCCACTCCTCAGTAAAAGATACGACAGCCCACTTGGAGTTTGCCAAAAGGCACGTCAAGGACTCTCAGACCATGAGAAACAAGACTCTTTGGTCTGATGAAACCAAGATTGAACTCTTTGGCCTGAATGCCAAGCGTCACTTCTGTAGGAAACCTGGCACGATCCCTAAGGTGAAACATGTTGGTGGCAGCATCATGCTGTGGGGATGTTTTTCAGCGGCAGGGACTGGGGGACTATTCAGGACCGAGGTATATATGAATGAAGCAAAGTAAAGAGAGTTCCTTGATGAAAACCTGCTCCAGAGCACTCAGAACCTCAGACTGGGGTGAAGGTTCACCTTCCAACAGGACAACGACCCTAAGCACACAGCCAAGACGCAGGAGTCTCTGAACGTCCTTGAGTGGCCCAGCCAGAGTCTGGACTTGAACATCTCTGGAGAGACCTGAAAATCGCTGTGCAGCGATGCTCTCCATCCAACCTGACAGAGCTTGAGGGGATCTGCAGAGAAGAATGGAAGAAACTCCCCAAATACAGGTATTAGTCATACCTCAGAAGACTCAAGGCTGTAATCGCTGCCAAAGGTGCTTCAACAAAGTACTGAGTAAAGATGATAATGTAACAGAATGTGGAAAAAGTGATGGGGTCTGAATGCTTTCCGAATGCACTGTATAAGCGGAATCTATCGTCGGACATTTCTATGTGAACACAAAAACAGTAATTTAGCACAGGGGTTCCAAACTTTTTAACTCCCTTCCAGCATTGAGGAACATCCCACACCCCCCAGCGCACGCACCACGTCTATATTTATGGGAACAAACTGTTCACACTCCTCTTGTTGGTGGAGAGATTTCTTTGGGGTACTTTTACCCCTTTTTCTCCCCCAATTTCGTGATATCCAATTGGTAGTCACAGTCTTGTCCCATCGCTGCAACTCCAGTACGGACTCAGGAGAGGCGAAGGTCGCGAGCCATGCATCGAAACACGACCCTCCCAAGCCACACTGCTCGCTTAATTAACCCGGAAGCCAGCCACACCAATGTGTTGGTGGAAACACCGTACAACTGGCAACCGAAGTCAGCTTGCAGACGTCCGGCCCGCCACAAGGAGTCGCTAGAGCGCGATGGGACAAGGAAATCCCGACCAGCCAACCCCACCCCTAACCCGGACAACGCTGTGCCAATTGTGAGCCGCCTCACGGGTCTCCCGGTCACGGCCGGCTGTCAAACCCGGGGTTATAGTGACGCCTCCAGCAGTGCCATAGACTGCTGCACCAGTTAGGAGGCCCTAGTGGAGAGAATTTTACAGGTTTGAAGCTAATTTCCTACAATTCTACACATTTTGTCATGGGGTGCAAAGAAAATGTTGCAGTTTAAGCTAGTTGATCTGGACATTTGACAAATTATAAATAGCTCTAAGGTATGCAATAACTAACATGACAAGAGGAAGTGATGCGTCTTGTGCATTCTACTATTACAACATTCAAAACTAAATTTAAAGCCGGACCCTCGCGCCCCACAGTTTGGGAACCACTGATTGAGCAGACAAAACAACCTCTGGTTTTCCCAGTGCTTTTTCAAATGAGCGACCAACCAGTGGCTAGTTAGTTGGCCATTTGACAGCATATCAGTCAATGAAATTACATAGAAAAAATAATAATGTCAACAAAAAATGAAAGGAAGACAACCATTCCTAATGCCCAGAGTTTGGATCCTAAAGTTATCAACGCAAAAAGATTTCAGTCGAGTGAAAATGGTCCTTCTGTGCCTAAAGGCCCACACAGACTAAGATTTTTCCGTCTTATGCCACGGCTTTGCTGTCCCAGACAAAATGTCCACGTCGTGGGCAAGTTCTTAGGTCATAAACGATTGTCTGACGTCTTCTCGTTCAGTATGACAGGGTATATATAGATCTGATGATTATGTACCACTACGTGTGTTGTAAGCTCCGACAAAGTTCTGAAAGTGTCAGAAATGTTGAGCCTTTATCGTGGAGTTTGGCTAGTGTTACGAGCTCGTACGAGTCACCAGGGATCGGGTGACTGACCAATAGGAGGAACACTGCCGGCAATGACACCTTGCTGGTGTGTTGTCATTCTTTAGATGCCATGCTTGATACGCCCAGTTGACACAGTTGATGTAGCCTACTTCGCTGAAGTATCCTTGCAATGCATGACAATCGCAGAATGTGACGAGAGAACTGAAACAAATCATACAATCTGGCCAGGTTGATAATCAAGAAGTGAATACGTCGCACAGTGTGACATGTAACATGTGTGACATGTAATAAAGACTGAATCCGACATACAGTGTGGGAAGGCCTTTAGGGGATGGAGAGACTTGAGCAACCAACAGTAACAGTCAGTATGAGTCATATAGGCCTAGTACAGCATTTTACAAAAAGTGGGCTTATCGATACAAACATCTATTGCATCAGAGTTTCAGTTCACCATGGGAGACAGAAACAGCATGACATTGAAGCAGAGCTTTTCTTCATCGGTACCTGTTGTTTGAGAAGGTTCTGGGAGTGCTGCTCAAACTGTTCATCTTTAGTCTCCATGTTCTTCCCCAGCTTCTGCATGACCTATGACAGGACAAAAACAAAAACGGTTGATATATCCACAGCTTTCTATCAATCAACATTAATGGGCATGACTCTCTATAATAGGTATTGTACCTTTGTTCAGGTTGACCTGTGTGAGGTACTGACAATCACCCTTCAAATCAAATACACATATTTAGCGGATGTTATTGCGGGTGTAGCGAAATGCTTGTGTTCCTAGCTCCAACAGTGCTGTAGTATCTAACAATTCACAACAATACACAAATCTAAAATTAAAAGAATGTAATTAAGAAATATATAAATATTGTGATGAGCAATGTCAGAGTGGCATTGACTAAAATACAGTAGAATACAGTATATACATATGAGATGAGCAAAGCAGGATGTAAACATTATTAAAGTGACTAGTGTTCCATTATTAAAGTGAACAGTGATTCCATGTCTATGTATATAGGACAGCAGCCTCTAAGGTGCAGAGTTGAGTAACTGGGTGGTAGCCGGCTAGTGATGGCTATTTAATAGTCTGATGGCCTTGAGATTGAAAAACAGCTTCTATCTCTTGGACCCAGCTTTGATGCACCTGTACTGACCTCGCCTTCTGGATGATAGCGGGGTGAACAGGCCGTGGCTCGGGTGGTTCACGTCCTTCATGATACTTTCAGTATCTAGGCCCTACATTGTATTCCATAATGATTCTAAACAACTATCGAAACTTACTGGTGTAATGTTCACTATTTTCCAAACCCAGGCCAACAAAATGTATATTATTCCCCTTTTCCAAAAATGACATATGTTGTTGACCCCAAATGATAGGATGGAACTTGGGCACAATTGAAACGATTTCATCTGACAGACATTTCAAACTTTTCGGGGGTTTCAGCAGCAAAGTGAAACTAGCAGAGCAGTACGCCAGCACCAAGGCCAAGTGAACCACAAAGCCACCGAGAAAGAGCAGTGAGGGAGAGGAAGTGTATGCAGAGGCAGGAAGTCGAAGATTGTATCCACATGCAGCTGCACAAGCAGCATCAACAAAACGGCATTAACAGACTAGCACAACATTAATGTGAATGCTTTCTGTTGGGATAGACAACTAACTTGATATAGGCTAGTTCACAATAAAAGGTCAATTGAATATTATTTGAACTGTTTTTTTTTTGTCTTTTGAGGAATTAACCTGGGGTCATTGAGATAAACATCAACTACATTCAGTAGGTTATGATTCTTCAAACAGATTAAACTCTCAAACCTGTCTAAAGCCCTTACACAAGCCATCAATTGCTTGGGTCTGTCAGTGTCGGTGGTAAAGAACACGCCAACAGTCAGCTTCTATAGAGACTGTCTGAAGAAATTGTATTACTGTAGTGGACGACGTAGGCCTACTGTTACCAATATCATGTAGTTCAACTAATAATTTAACTACATTTTGCAGTAGCTTGGTGGTAATTCAACTAAATTCAAATCTAGGTAGTGTTTTCAGTAGTTCATTACTTTTTTCCTACTGGAACTACACACAACTTTTTTTGCACAAAGAAAAGAAAATATGAGTTAAGTTGGCAATAATTTCCTTTATTTTTCAGCATCAGACCTGCCTAATTCTCACTTGAAACATCATTTTTGTGTTTAATAGGATAAATTACACATTCTGTTAACATATGACCCTAAATTGATCTGTTCTTGCAATTTATAGTCTGACATTTCTGATCTATATATGATCATTTTTCACAAAGTAGTTTGGATGTAGTGAACTACTTTTTCACAGTAACTTTAGTTAAGTATACTATATTTTTCGTAGTGGTAGCTTTAGTGTGGCTTAACTGCTTTTGGTGTGAACTAATTGGTAGCTTGGTAAACTGTTTTCAGAGTAGGTTCCTCCACACTGACCAGAATACATAAACAGGGCCTGGTTTCCCAAAAGCATCTTTAAAACTAAGTTCATCTTATGGTTCTAACAATGAACTTAGCCTGAAGATGCTTTTTGGGAAACCGGGCCCTGGCCAATAACAGTTAAGCGTCATTAAGTTCAAGTAGCCCAAATGACTAAGCTAGTAGTTGTAGAATAGCCTAATGAATTGTGGCAATCTTGATTTCTGGATAACAGAGATATCACGGTTCACTAACTTGTTGCTTACCTTTTCCTGAGCACGATTCAATGACTTTTGTACTCGTTTGGCAAAAATTCCAGCCCCAGCCCCAATGTTTTGCCCCATCTTGTTCTCTGCCATAGTTTCTTCTTCTCTTACTCTGGTCTGCTAATGCTTCCTCTTGTGAAATCACTGCTCTGGTGCTTATATATATTTGTTGAAGTACTTAGGGGAGGAGAGCGGAAGAGTCAGTACCAATGTCAGACAGGACTCTCTCTCTCTCTCTCTCTCTCTCTCTCTCACACACATGATTTTGCTATACCCATGTAACATTTGTGTCAGCCTTGTTAAAAAGGTTGTCTTGCAGTGAAACGGACACTAGCTTTCTTCAAAATCAGTCAACAGACATCATGAAACATGTTCCATCCTCTTGTTGAAACTTGTAAACGAGTCAGTAAATTACCCTGCGGCCGGGGTATTTTATTTTTTACAATATTCAAGAAATTGCTTCCACGGGATAAAGCCTACACTTAACTCATCATGTTAATCCTACCATCGTCAAGGTAGATCGCAGGATGATTACAAAATATTATTTAGTATATTGACAAGATGGTTGTCTGCTGTAACCATGTAAATACGTATCTGCATCGGCGAAAGGCAGGCGGAAGGAAGCAAGATCAGGTGGGAGGTAATATTCTAGCCCAGTCTTTCCAAAACTCTGTGCTGGGGACCTTGGTGCACGTTTATATTTTTGGCCGAGCACTACACAGCTGATTCAAATAATCAAAGCTCGATGATTAGTTGATTATTTGGATCAGCTGTGTAGTGTGAGGGCAAAAACCAAAACGTGCACCCCTTGGGGTTCCCAGGACCAAGTTTGGGAAACCTTGTCAGACAAATCTGGCCAATTATCTTTTGTAGAAAACATCAATATACTCGTAACAACCTATCATTGTAAAACTTAAATTTGATCAAATATTCCTCACCTATCAAAATACTGTAGGAATTCACTTTTATCTTGAACAAATTCGACACTCATTGTCCCCCCATACAAAACCTCCTTACTTGGTCTGCTTAACATCTGGATGGTCAGATGTAGGGTGGAATCAACCTTCACCATTTGCCTCTTCCTCTGTGAATACTCACCTGAGAAATATGATACCTTCATTTGTTGTTACATTTTGCCGTAAAGAGCGGCAGGCCGCATCAAATAATGCGGATAGATAGATGGATAGCCATTCAATGTTTTTATCTGGGTCTATGAAAGTCAATGATCTAAGACCAGACCCAACTGCTATTGCATTGGTGTCTATGGGAGATACACCCAGTTATTAATTATACTGGAACTGACCATTTTTTTCAATGGTAAACAGCCTAAGTGACCTATCTACATTTATCCACCATCTTTGGTATCTTTTGCCAATCAAATCAAATCAAACTTTATTTGTCACACGCGCCGAATACAAGTGTAGACCTTACCGTGAAATGCTTACTTACAAGCCCTTAACCAACAGTGCAGTTCAAGAAGAGTTAAGAAAATATTTACCAAATAAGCTAAAGTAAAAAATTATAAAAAGTAACACAATCACATAACAATTATGAGGCTATATACAAGGGGTACCAGTACCTCACTGCATAGATAATAAACAGCGAGTAGCAGCAGTGTACAAACAAATGGAGGGGGGGATATGTATTAGTCCGGTGATCATTTGATTAATTGTTCAGCAGTCTTATGGCTTGGGGGTAGAAGCTGTTAAGGAGCCTTTTGGTCCTAGACTTAGCGCTCTGGTACCGCTTGGTGTGCGTTAGCAGAGAAAACAGTCTATGACTTGGGTGACTGGAGTCTCTGACAATTTTATGTGCTTTCCTCTGACACTGCCTATTATATAGGTCCTGGATTGCAGGAAGCTTGGCCCCAGTGATGTACTGGGCCGTACGCACTACCCTCTGTAGCGCCTTACGGTCAGATGCCGAGCAGTTGCCATACCAGGCGGTGATGCAACCGGTCAGGATGCTCTCGATGGTGCAGCTGTAGAACTTTTTGAGGATCTGGGGACTCATGCCAAATCTTTTCAGTCTCCCGAGGGGAAAAGGTTTTGTCATGCCCTCTTCATGACTCTCTTGGTGTGTTTGAACCATGTTAGTTTGTTGGTGATGTGGACACCAAGGAGCTTGATACTCTTGACCCGCTCCACTATAGCCCCGTTGATGTTAATAGGGGCCTGTTTCGGCCCGCCTTTTCCTGTAGTCCACGATCAGCTCCTTTGTCTTGCTTACATTGAGGGAGAGGTTGTTGTCCTGGCACCACACTGACAGTTCTCTGACCTCCTCCCTATAGGCTGTCTCATCGTTGTCGGTGATCAGGCTCACCACTGTTGTGTCGTCAGCAAACTTAATGATGGTGTTGGAGTCGTGTTTGGCCACGCAGTCGTGGGTGAACCGGGAGTATAGGAGGGGTCTAAGTACACACCCCTGAGGGGCCCCAGTATTGAGGATCAGCGTGGCAGACGTGTTGTTGCCTACCCTTAACACCTGGGGGGGCCCGTCAGGAAGTCCAGGATCCAGTTGCAGAGGGAGGTGTTTAGTCCCAGGGTCCTTAGTTTAGTGATGAGCTTCGTGGGCAATATGGTGTTGAACGTTGAGCTGTAGTCAATGAACAGCATTCTCACATAGGTGTTCCTTTCATTCAGGTGGGAAAGGGCAGTGTTGAGTGCGATTGAGATTGTGTTATCTGTGGATCTGTTGGGGCGGTATACGAATTGGAGTGGATCTAGGGTATCCGGGAGGATGCTCTTGATGTGATGCATGACCAGCCTTTCAAAGCACTTCATGGCTACCGACGTGAGTGCTACGGGGCGGTAATCATTTAGGCAGGTTACCTTTGCTTCCTTAGGCACAGGGACTATGGTGGTCTGCTTGAAACATGTAGGTATTACAGACTGTCAGGGAGAGGTTGAAAATGTCAGTGAAGACACTTGCCAGTTGGTCTGCACATGCTTTGAGTACACGTCCTGGTAATCCATCTGGCCCTGCGGCTTTGTGAATGTTGACCTGCTTAAAGGTCTTGCTCACATCGGCTACCGAGAGCATTATCACACAGTCATCCAGAACAGCTGGTGCTCTCGTGCATGCTTCAGTGTTGCTTGCCTCGAAGCGAGCATAAAAGGCATTTAGCTCATCTGGTAGGCTTGCGTCACTGGGAAGCTCGTGTCTGGGTTTCTCTTTGTAGTCCGTAATAGTTTTCAAGCCCTGCCACATCCGACGAGCGTCCGAGCCGGTGTAGTAGGATTCAATCTTAATCCTGTATTGATGCTTTGCTTGTTTGATGGTTCATCTGAGGGCATAGCGGGATTTCTTATTGGCGCCCAGATTAGTGTTCCGCTCCTTGAAAGTGGCAGCTCTAGCCTTTAGCTCGATGCGGATGTTGCCTGTAATCCATGGCTTATGGTTGGGATATGTACGTACGGTCACTGTGGGGAGGACGTCGTCGATGCACTTATTGATGAAACCGATGACTGAGGTGTTATACTCCTCAATGACATTAGATGAATCCCGGAACATAATCCAGTCTGTGCTAGCAAAACAGTCCTGTAGCGTAGCATCCGCGTCATCTGACCTCTTCCGTATTGAGCGAGTCACTGGTACTTCCTGTTTTAGTTTTTGCTTGTAAGCAGGAATCAGGAGGATAGAATTTTGATTAGATGTTTGATTACATTTGCATTGATGTCAGAGTGATTAGAGTAATGAGTACAAGGCAGTTAGCAAGTTTGGTGGGCTACTAATGACCATCAGCAGCATCATAGCTTGGAGAAGCCTAATTACCATGACTAAATGGTAACGTGGAATTTGACTGCCTTCTTGACTCGTGACGACCAGTGTGGCGGTAATACGGTCACCAGTAACAGCCCTACTTGTAAGTAATAATTTCACAGGTGAGGTCTACACCTATTAGTAACAACTTTCCATTGTTGTAAGTGATGTCAAAAGAGCATAATTGCAACACAACCATTGTGTCAATGGTCTCTTGATAATTCCTTGTTGATAAGGTTGACATCTGATATTTATAATGCTCCTGCAACAATGTTATCTTACATTTGGTGTTGTGCTTCATAAAAGGAAGGGTGGGGGGGGGGGTAGCTTAGGCTTCACTAGAGGAATTTTGGTGGGAAGAAAATACACTTATCTAAAGAAAATACATGTTCAATACACTGCAATCAAGTGGGCCTTCCAGTTTCAGTTCTTCTGTGTTTGTCTATTTCTCATTAGGTTTCGGGTAAATGTTATTGAAGATAAATATTGATGATTTTTCAAATAGGCCTAGTAGTAGTGTGAATTATCAACATACTGTGGAGAATCACTTTTTTGACATGAACAAGATACTGTGATGAATCAGTAGTTCTTAACGGGCACATATACATCTTTGTCCATTTCTTGAACTGACTAATCAACATTTCATGCGTGTGTATATTGTTTTCTTATACTTTTGAAATGTTGAAGATACATTTTTACAATCATACCTCTAGTTTTTGTTGTCTTTTGGCAGGAGGGTTCCATTGTGGTCATTGCTTGTGTGTTTAGTTCAGAGCCCTCGTCTAAATAGCATACAGGATACTTTGGTCAAAAATGCAGTCAGGGTTAAGGGTTACAGAGACCAGATCAGATTCAGTGGGTTTATTGATCTGTTACCAGATCAGTTTGTGTCATACCCTCATCACAGCTGCTGTCTCTGTATTCCCTCTGTCTTTTCACTGGCCTTTTGTCAGGTAACGTTTCATCCACGCTTTCAACTGCTGACTTCACTTCCGGAACTTTAGACCACTTCACAGCTTTTGGAAAGTCATCTAAAAAGATAGAAAAACATTAATTAAGGGAAGGACAACTAGTACCTATCTGAAAAGTGGAAAACTTTCATAAGCCTTTCATAAGCCTGACTAGGACTGTTTGTGGAGCGCTGTTAATGAATTCAATGGAGACCAAAATGACAATAAATGGGTCCAACAGTACCTACCTCCAACAGTGGAACATCTTCTATTCGTCAAGATCTCAGCTAGGCCAGCCACCGTGTTTGTGTGTTTGTGTCAGTCTCCACAGCAGGCATCTCAAGAATGTGGTGAGTTCTGAGAGTCACTGGGCAGTTGCACGTCTTCCTGTGTGTCTAAGAGTGGTATCTCCTCTCCAGAGAGTTCCAACTTTACATCATCAGCAGTCAGCTCTGTCAGGCCCACTTTTGTGCCACTAGTGGCATTGGAACACCTTCCACCCGTCAAGATCTCAGCTAGGTCAGCCACTGTGTTTGTGTCAGTGTGTGTTAGTCTCCACAGCAGGCATCTTCAGACCTGATGTAGTACTGACATAAAAGTGGTCTTCTGTCCTCACTCCACTCGTATGGCCCTCTGTCAGATCTCCGTGGTCGGTATCCATTTTACAATTGTGTTTCTCCTGTGGTATTTGTACACACCGATCAGGGATGAGCTGCATGTGTCCAATAGCAGAGGTTTTGGTTGGTGGTACAGTTTGCACGGCACCTTTCCCTCTTTCTCAACTCCCTCCACAAGCTCACAGCTCTCTCCATCTTCCAACAGGTAGGCCTGGTCCTTGCTCTTTTTTGTGGTTCATTTTTGTTGGCTGTTCAATTGGCCTGGTCAGACTCTCCTCCAGTCTGTTGGCTATTTGAGCCATGGGACTCTTTCCTGATCGGACAATCTTCTTGATTGTCTGCAGGTGGTTTTCAAACATGAAAGCGCTGCAATTGTCCAGGCCACCAAACCTGACAGCATCTGCTGTGCAGCATGATGTGCGTTTTGTAGACAAGGAAGGTGGCCCCGTGAAGTTCACATCCTTTTTCAACAAAGTACTGCAGCAGGTTGTGAGCATAGTGGTGATGCTGCTGTACCAGTGTTGGTACTAGTGTTGCAACCCAACTGCAACACTAAAGGTCAAGAAAGGCTGGTAGGAAGGTCCTTCTCTGAGGACAGCCTTCAGCACCGGTTTCCCTGTGTACAAGAGAAACTGACGGAACTCTTGCCTTCCATTTCTCAAGCTCATAGAGGCCTCGGGGGGTGCGGGCAAAGATGGAGGGGATCGACGACCTCAACTGTAGGAACCTGCTGCTCACCTCCCGCACATGACCAGCAGAGATTCTAATCCCTTTCTCCCCTCTACACCAGGTCACCTGGAGTTTTTTTGGTGACCCCTAGGCAGGATTGGTGTATGTAATCGATGAGGAAACACAGCACCTTGTCAACCGTGAGGTCAGACAGTGGTGTGTTGCCGTGATAGTTCTCTGGCTGCGTTTGAGTGTGGAATTATGCATTTGTGCGCAAGGTTAGGTTAGTTGTCTCCTGGTATGTCACTCGGTTGAACCAGTCCCCCCGTGTAACATTTGGTGTTCTTGACCATGGATCTCGCTGGAGTATCACACACAAAGCATTGGACTGTTATTTTGATGTTCCTCCCTCTGTAGTCCAGGCCATTCATCAAGATCTCATCTAGGTCAGCCACGTGTCCTCTAAGAACACAAAATTAGTCTGCCTTTTCAGTCCACAGGTTAGTACTGTTGGGAAAATGGTCACTGGACTAAGCATGACTGCTCAGAGGACAGGCCACGAAGAGGCAGTCTGTCAACAATAAAAGGCAACTCCAGAATGTTGAGGTCAGTCACCTGTTGCAGGGTTTCCCAAACTTGGTCCTGGGGCCCCCCTGGGTGCCCTAGCACTACACAGCTGATTAAAATAATCAAAGCTTGACGATGAGTTGGTTATTTGTATCAGCTGTGTAGTGCTAAGGGGGGGGGGGGGCTGACATGTTTAACTGGGTAACGATTCAGGGTTTTGACCAACTTCTCCGTTAGTGGGTAGTGGAGATAATCAATGCCTGACTTTTCCACGGCTTCCACTTCTCGAGGAGTTTTGACGAGAGTACGGGCAGTGGATGTCACTTGAGGGTGGCCATGGCTTTGCAATAGTTTCAGTAGCTTATCCACATAATTGTGCTTCACCTGGAACACACTGGTCAAAGTAGCCAGGTCTACGGCCAGTGATGTGCCCTCAGGGATTCTGTCAAGGTCTGATTCATTATTCATTGCTGATGCCCCTGCCATTCCAGGCAGTGGCTGAATCCACCCCAGTTCCATAGTCCACGACAGGGTCTTCATGAGGGCTAACATCTCTTTCCTCCGGCTGCCGTCCTCCATCCCACTTGCATAGCTTTCACATGACTCTTCCATGACAGTGTCTTCAAGAGGGCTGACATCTACAAATTTTGGAAAACAGTTAAGGCACTAAAGCGTGGAAATTCCTCTCCTTCACTAGCCAAGCTAGTTATACTGAACATCATTATTGATTTTTTTTTGATAGATCATGCTTTTAATCAACATTTTTTGTAAGCCGTTTTTTGTTTGAAAGAAATATCAGTTTAATAGACTTGAGTCAGTCAGTAAACTGCTCGTCCCTCTCCCAGCCGCTAGTCGACTTGTTAGACCACCAGAAAACCCCCAGTGAATCCTTGTACTATCTGGAGCAACTGTCTACTTCTGATATATTGGAACAATTACTTATGATTGATGTAAAAAAAAATCTACTGGGGCTGATATGCTTGATCCCTTCTTATTACAGCTTTCTGCTCCATTGATTGCGGAAGCATTAACACATGATTTTTACAATTATATTGAGTACTATCCCTAGAGTTTGGAGGTGGCCCATGTGCTTCCTCTACATAAAGCTGGCAACCCGAGTTATCTAAATAATTATTGTCCCATTTCCAAACTCTCTTGCATAGCAAAATCATGGAATCATTGATTAATTCTCAGCTTAGATCCCTTTTAACTGCTACGTCTTTTCTGAATGTAAAACAGTCAGGGTTCAGACCAGGTCATAGTAACATCTCTGCTACTTCTATGGTTTTAAATTATGTCATGAATTGTTTATATATGAAGAAACACTGTGCTGCCCTCTTCATTGCCCTGTCCAATGCATTCAACACTGTGGATCACACCTTACTTATTCAGAAACTCTCTACTATTGGCTTAGATCGGGCTGCTTGTAGCTGGTTTGAGAATGATTTAAAATATAGACCACAGTGTGTACTTTTTTATTTTTATTTTTATTTTTTTTCTTAGGGGTGGATCAGCTTAATATTGCGGAAAGAATGTTGCTTCCAATGTAATTGTCTGCATCATTTCCAATCCCCCATATTTTTGGGGGTAAATATACACTGCTCAAAAAAATAAAGGGAACACTTAAACAACACAATGTAACTCCAAGTCAATCACACTTCTGTGAAATCAAACTGTCCACTTAGGAAGCAACACTGATTGACAATAAATTTCACATGCTGTTGTGCAAATGGAATAGACAAAAGGTGGAAATTATAGGCAATTAGCAAGACACCCCCAATAAAGGAGTGATTCTGCAGGTGGTGACCACAGACCACTTCTCAGTTCTATGCTTCCTGGCTGATGTTTTGGTCACTTTTGAATGCTGGCGGTGCTCTCACTCTAGTGGTAGCATGAGACGGAGTCTACAACCCACACAAGTGGCTCAGGTAGTGCAGCTCATCCAGGATGGCACATCAATGCGAGCTGTGGCAAGAAGGTTTGCTGTGTCTGTCAGCGTAGTGTCCAGAGCATGGAGGCGCTACCAGGAGACAGGCCAGTACATCAGGAGACGTGGAGGAGGCCGTAGGAGGGCAACAACCCAGCAGCAGGACCGCTACCTCCGCCTTTGTGCAAGGAGGAGCACTGCCAGAGCCCTGCAAAATGACCTCCAGCAGGCCACAAATGTGCATGTGTCTGCTCAAACGGTCAGAAACAGACTCCATGAGGGTGGTATGAGGCCCCGACGTCCACAGGTGGGGGTTGTGCTTACAGCCCAACACCGTGCAGGACGTTTGGCATTTGCCAGAGAACACCAAGATTGGCAAATTCGCCACTGGCGCCCTGTGCTCTTCACAGATGAAAGCAGGTTCACACTGAGCACATGAGCACATGTGACAGACGTGACAGAGTCTGGAGACGCCGTGGAGAACGTTCTGCTGCCTGCAACATCCTCCAGCATGACCGGTTTGGCGGTGGGTCAGTCATGGTGTGGGGTGGCATTTCTTTGTGGGGCCGCACAGCCCTCCATGTGCTCGCCAGAGGTAGCCTGACTGCCATTAGGTACCGAGATGAGATCCTCAGAGCCCTTGTGAGACCATATGCTGACACATGCACATTTGTGGCCTGCTGGAGGTCATTTTGCAGGGCTCTGGCAGTGCTCCTCCTTGCACAAAGGCGGAGGTAGCGGTCCTGCTGCTGGGTTGTTGCCCTCCTACGGCCTCCTCCACGTCTCCTGATGTACTGGCCTGTCTCCTGGTAGCGCCTCCATGCTCTGGACACTACGCTGACAGACACAGCAAACCTTCTTGCCACAGCTCGCATTGATGTGCCATCCTGGATGAGCTGCACTACCTGAGCCACTTGTGTGGGTTGTAGACTCCGTCTCATGCTACCACTAGAGTGAAAGCACCGCCAGCATTCAAAAGTGACCAAAACATCAGCCAGGAAGCATAGGAACTGAGAAGTGGTCTGTGGTCACCACCTGCAGAATCACTCCTTTATTGGGGGTGTCTTGCTAATTGCCTATAATTTCCATCTTTTGTCTATTCCATTTGCACAACAGCATGTGAAATTTATTGTCAATCAGTGTTGCTTCCTAAGTGGACAGTTTGATTTCACAGAAGTGTGATTGACTTGGAGTTACATTGTGTTGTTTAAGTGTTCCCTTTATTTTTTTGAGCAGTGTATATATCCATACACGCATGCATACATATACACATATATACATACACATACCTATATAGACATACATACTTTTTAAAAGAATATACCTTTATTATTATTCCCCGCAACCCTACCACCGATCCCCCAATTGGAGTAAACTGATAAACATTTCTGCTTTTACCTTCAATTTATACATCTTATACCCATTTTACAGACACAGTCTACTTTATAATAGTTCTCTCTTGTTTGTTCTTAGTCCTTCCTCTATTTCTGTTGTCCATCCAGTTTTATTTCCACTTGTAACTGTGCTATTTCACAAAAGCTCCGCACCTATACACATTTCACAGATCCTGTATGCCCTACATTGTTTATCTTGTTATTAGTCCCACCCTTCAGTTCCACTCAACCCTTCCCATCTATCTTCCAACATCATCCATTTCGGATTTTTATTTGCCATATATTTTTCAACTGTGCTGTGATGCTTCACAAAAGATTTGAACCTTCCTATTCTCATAGCTTCTACAGATTGTAAATTAAAAATAAACATTTTTGCTAAAATAATTATTATATTATTGATTGATTGACTATGGCTTTTCAAATCCCCCAGTATTGCTATCTGTAGCGTTAGTTCTAGGCAAATGTTGCAATTCTTCAGCCATTCCTGGACCTGTGACCAAAAACGAGCTACATATGGACAATACCAAAATAAATGATCTAATGACTCTGCCTCCTCACAGCAGAATCTGCAGAGCTGGGGAGATTGTATCCCCCATATATATAACATTCTATTAGTTGCAAGAATTTTGTACAGTAATTTAAATTGAAAAATTCGAAGTTTTGAATCCGGCGTTGTTTTGCGTATCAATTCATAAACCATGTGCCATGGAATGGGTACATCAAAAATCTCTTCCCAACTATTTTGCAATTTATATGGCACAGCTGTCAGTTCTTTGGTCCTTAAATGAAATTGGTATATGTTTTTATTTATCACACTTTTCTTTAACCATTTATGTTCTTTAATATAGGGCCGACATACAAGTTCCTTACTTTTTTCCCCTTCTACTTGCCTCTTCCATTTTTGTGGTAATGCTGCAATTAATTGGTTGTAATTTTGGGTAGAGAAGACATTTCCATATGTCTGTGTTAGCTGCATGTGTGACATAACTCCACCAGTCCTATTTATGATATCATTCACAAAAATTATACCTTTTTTAAAAATTTCTTCGATAAATACAGTTTTTTTAATCAATTACTATATTTGAATTTAACCACAATATTTGTTGTACTATTTGTTCCGTCCTTTCAGGTGGATTAAACTGAAATTGCAACCAACTTTCTAAGGCTTGTTTAAAAAATAAGGATATTTTGGAGATTATTTCCTTTTCAAACAAGCGAAAGTGAGCAGGTGTAATCTGAATAAAGGGAAAAAGGCCCTTCTTGAACATAGGATGAGACATTCGTACCAATTTACTAGAGAACCAGTTTCGATTTAAGTATAACTTTTGTATGACTGATGCCTTTAGTGAGAGGTCTAATGCTTTAATATTTAATAATTTCTGCCCTCCGAATTCATATTCGTTATATAAATAGGCCCTTTTAATTTTATCTGGCTTGCCGTTCCAAATAAAATGGAATATTTTTTGTTCATATAATTTAAAAAGCAGGTCACTAGGTGTAGGCAAAACCATAAGCAAATAGGTAAACTGTGATATGACTAAAGAGTTAATCAGGGTGATTTTTCCACAAATAGACAGGTATTTTCCTTTCCATGGTAGCAAGATCTTATCTATTTTTGCTAACTTTCTATAAAAATGTATTGGAGTGAGATCATTTCTTTCTTTTGGGATTTTTATACCGAGTATGTCCACATCTCCGTCAGACCATTTAATTGGTAAACTACATGGCAATATAAAATGTGTATTTTTTAGTGATCCAATACGTAATATGGTACATTTATCATAATTTGGTTTTAATCCAGAGAGGATAGCAAAGGTATCTAGATCCTCTAAGAGGCTGTGGAGAGACTCTAGTTGTGGTTTTAAAAGAAAACATGAATCATCAGCGTACAATGACACCTTAGTTTTTAAGCCACGGATTTCTAATCCCTTAATATTAATGTTTGATCTAATTTTAACAGCTAACATTTCGATGGCAATAATAAATAGATATGCCGATAGTGGACAACCTTGTTTTACTCCTCTAGATAGTTTAAAACTTTCTGAGATGTAGCCATTATTTACTATTTTACACCTAGGGTTACTATACATAATTTTAACCCATTTTATAAGAGATTCCCCAAAATTGAAATATTCTAGGCATTTATATATAAACTCCAGTCGTACTTTATCAAAAGCCTTTTCAAAATCAGCTATGAAAACCAGGCCTGGTGTCCCCGATATTTCATAGTGTTCTATTGTTTCCAGTACTTGCCTTATATTATCTCCAATGTATCGTCCATGTAAAAAATCTGTCTGATTAGGATGAATAATATCTGACAAAACTTTTTTTATTCTATGCGCCAAGCATTTTGCTAGGATTTTTGCATCACAACACAGAAGTGTAAGAGGTCTCCAATTTTTTAAATGGACTGGATCTTTATATATACCACTTGGGTCCTGTTTCAGTAATAATGATATCAGACCTTCTTGTTGCGTGTCTGATAATCTACCATTTATATAGGAGTGGTTAAAACAAGCTAATAATGGTCCTTTGAGTATATCAAAAAAAGTTTTGTATACTTCCACTGGTATGCCATCCAGCCCTGGAGTTTTCCCATCCTTAAAGGCCCCAATTGCATCAAGCAGTTCCTCCTCTGTAATTTGGCCTTCACATGAGTCTTTCTGTACAGATGTTAATTTTACATTATTAATAGGAAAAAAATCCATACAATTAGTTTCAGTTAGTGGAGATGGAGGAGCCTGAAACGAAAACATATTCTTAAAGTACTTTACTTCCTCTTTCAAAATATCATTTGGTGAATCATGCGTGACTTCATCATTTGTAACAAGTTTTAATACTTTTTTTTGGTAGCATTTCTATATTGAAGATTGAAAAAGAATTTGGTGCATTTTTCCACATATTCCATCCAGTTCGCTTTATTTTTATAATATATTACACTGGATCTTTCTTGAATAAGTTCCTCCATTTCTTTTTGTTTTTCCTCTAACTTATTCTGTGCCTCTATGGTACCGTTTTTATTGCTATCTAACTGTACTGTTAGTCCTTCAATTTCCTTTGTTAATATGGACTCTTTTGATCTAAATTGCTTTTGTTTTATAGATGAGTACTGAATTGCATGGCCTCTAAAGGCACACTTAAAAGTGTCCCATACAATAAGGGGATCTGCTGTACCTATGTTATGTCTGAAAAAGTCAGTTATAAAATCTTCTGTCCTTGTTCTAAACAATTTATCATCTAGTAGACTTTGATTAAATGTCCAATATCCTCGCCCACGTGGAAATTCTGTAAGAGAAATATATATGCCAATTATGTGATGATCCGACCGCATTCTGTCCCCTATCAACACTTTTTAAACTTTTGGTGCCAGAGAGAATGGTATAAGAAAGTAGTCAAGACGACTAGCTTGATTAAGCCTCCGCCATGTATATCTCACTAAGTCAGGGTATTTAAGTCTCCATATATCCACTAATTCCAATATATCCATGACATTCATGATTTCCTTAAGTGCCTGAGGGTGATAGTTTGTAGTGTGATTTCCTTTCCGGTCCATAGAGGTATTTAAGACCATATTAAAATCTCCCACTATAATAATAGAGTCTAGTGTTGCTTGTAGAGTTGATAAATTCTTATATATATTTTCAAAGAAGCTTGGATCATCATTATTCGGACCGTATAGGTTAATAAGCCATATCTGTTTATTGTCCAATAACATATTTAAAATAATCCATCTACCTTCAGGATCTGTTTGGACAATTTGCACATTTGGATCAAAATTATTGTTAATTAAAACCATCACCCCTTTTGAATTTCTTTGCCCATGGGAGAAATATATTTTGCCCCCCCAGTTCTTTTTCCACAAAACTTCATCTAAAACTGTTGAATGGGTTTCCTGTAAACAATAGATATTATAATCCTTCTCTTTTAGCCAGGTAAATACTGATCGTCTTTTCTTATTATCTGCTAAGCCATTACAATTGTAACTGGCTATACTTATTTCACCACTTACCATAATGAGACACACCTTTCAATTATTTTTATCAAAATATATTTTTGTAAACGTACTATTAAAAAGTAACATAATGATTGAGTGTCTATATAGTTGTACCATGATATTTGCATTTCTACTAAGTAAACCTCCAATTGGTCCCTACTATTCCACCCGCTAAAAGCCCTCATCTCGAGTTGGGTTGTCATCCCAATGCCCGGCAGACCACCCTCGACCCCCTGTATCCCATAGCCCTGAACCGACTGGGATCCATTCTTTGAAAAGAGCACAGTGCCATTTACCGAATTGAAGTAGATCAATTGCCATATGCATTTCCATTGCTCTCACCTCGATTTTTATTATATATTGCTGTGGATCATCCTCTATAGTCCCTAACATCTTTTACTTCTTCCTTCGCAACAGTTGTGGGATACACACATAGACCCACACACACTCAGCCCTTACCCCCACACAACCATAAGCTCACTTTCTCAACAATTGCACCATCCCAGAGCCCAACTCAAGATGGGTCATGATTTACAAATGCACTTGCAGTTGCAGCTGCATGAGAAGGCCTGCAAGACCGCGCAAAAAATGAGCAAAAATTGAGAGATTTATTTACCATTGTCACATCCTAGATGATGGAGGTAAAATGTACACCTTATTCCTGAAACACCCACAATACGGCCACCCGTCATGACCATGTCCCCACGCATCTCCATGCAGTCCGACTTTGATTTTGTGCCGCCAGGGCCACAATAATATACCCCCTCTCTGAATGTCCGAGTGTGACCCCCTCCCCATGGGTTACTGCAGCTAGTGTTGCCAGCACTGCCACTGCCTGGGTGGCGGCACCCCACCGGAATCCCCACCGGCTAGGTACAAGGTCGTCAAGGTTCTCATTAGCAGCTTTGAGAATTTCCTTGTATATTATGCTCTCCCTTTAGGGGGCTTTGGCTTTGCAGGACCAACCCTGCCAAGCAGGCTCAGAATCTTGAGGGGGCAGTGCTGCTCTTGGTCTCTGACCTCATTTTAGCTGCATACAGACCGCTTACAGCGGGCACATAAAACAGTTAGGGACTTCTCCTTAGTATCTGGGTCATTCAGGTGGGTGTCTAGGGTATAGGACCATGGACCGTACCATTAAAATAGGATAATAAATAATTAGATATAATTTATTTTAAAAATGTAGTTCTCCATGATAGGACAATAAATAAATAAGACGTATAATTCATTATAAAAGTATATCCATCATCTGAACAACATTGAAAGCCCTCTCATACCCGGCTCACAGCAATACATTGGCTCTGGGATATGCAACCATTTCATTACTCACTCACTCAACTTTCCAAACATAACAAATCAAATAAAAAATAAGCACAAACCACACCATCCACACATACTGTGCCTTCTGTTTACTTAGTTTTTATCTTCACTATGTTGAATTAGTGCTTGTGTGTTCAATTAGTTTACTTAGTTTTTATCTTCACTGTGTAGAAATAGTGCTTGTGTGTTCAATTAGTTATATGTGAAGATTTATAGAAAAGCTATATTTTTTATTGTATTGTTACAATCAATAACCGGGCTTGAATTGTGTTTATTTTCCTCGTCTATGAGAACTTTGTAATTTTTAAAATAACCATGGAGTAGTCTTAGTGTCTCTGAACAACTGGTTATCAATACATAGTTTATCAACGACGAGAGCTACTCGTTTCGCTTTTAATCTATTTTCTTTGAAAATTGGATACAGAACTTTGCGCCGTTCTGCAATTTCCTTCGGAAACTGATCATTCATGACAATTTTGGTCCCAGCAAGTCTTTTACCCAGGCTTTTAACCATTATTTTATCTTTAAATGAAGCAAATTTGGCAACGATTGGGCGTTCGTACCTCTGCCCGAAGCGGTGTACACGTTCAAGTTGGATTTTGTCGATAACTTCGCGTGGAATCTGAAGCGCTGTAAGGAGGAACTCTCTAACTATAGATTCAGGAACTTCTCCTTCTTTTTCTTGGATACCTGTAAGTACCAAATTCTCTCTCATGGATCTAGTTTGTATGTCCAGTAAGGCTTCCTTCAGAACGGTGTTCTCCTTTTTAATTTCATTCATTTCGGTTTCAATCTTATTGACTGTCCCTTTTAGCTTGTGTGTTTCCTTCTCCAATGGATCTAGTTTATATGTCCAGTAAGGCTTCCTTCAGAACGGTGTTCTCCTTTTTAATTTCATTCATTTCGGTTTCAATCTTATTGACTGTCCCTTTTAGCTTGTGTGTTTCCTTCTCCAATGTCGCAGCTTTTTCATCACTCATCTCTAGGCTTGCCTTCAACTCTTTTATATCCTTACTAACTAATTCAAGTATACCCAGTTTGTCATTTATTGATTTTAACAGATCGGTTTCGACCTTTACCATTCCCGGTGGTGAGAATATTAAATCATCAGTGTCTGTAGAAGAGTCACGTTTTCGTTTTGGAATCGGTTCCCCTGTCTTACTCTCCGTCATGTTTGGTTGTTGCCTGTTTTCGTAATATTTGTCGATAAATGTCTCTAGTTTTAGGATTTGTTTTGTGTTATTATCCAGATTGAAGGTTATCACTCACCAGATTATGTAGTGCTAATATTTTAGTCTAATTTAGCAGATATTTCGAATATTATGTTTTATCTTGAGGTGCTCTACATAACTTCCTTCAGTCCGCCATTACCCTTACGTTACCTTTACGTCCTCTTTACGTCCTGCTCCCTGTCTTTGGGATGGCGTTAAATCAGGATTTCTAGACATAACAAAAGGTGTCCCACAGGGTTCGATTCTTGGTTCAGTTCTTTTCACTATTTAAATTAACAGCATCTGTACAAAACTGTAACTTTCATTTGTTGCTGCCACCACCATGCTTCACTGGGATGGTGCCAAGTTTCCTCCAGACATGACGCTTGACATTCAGGCCAAAGAGTTCAGTCTTGGTTTCATCAGACCAGAGAATCTTGTTTCTCATGGTCTGAGAGTCTTCAGGTGCCTTTTGGCAAACTTCCAAGTGTGCTGTCATGTGCCTTTTACTGAGGAGTGGCTTCCGTCTGGTCACTCTACCATAAAGGCCTGATTGGTGGAGTGCTGCAGAGATGTTTGTCCTTCTGGAAGGTTCTCCTATCTCCACAGATAAACTCTGGAGCTCTGTCAGAGTGACAACCGGGATCTTGGTCACCCCCCTGACCAAGGCACTTCTCCCCCGATTGCTCAGTTTGGCTGGGCGGCCAGCTCTAGGAAGAGTCTTGGTGGTTCCAAACTTCTTCCAATTAAGAATGATGGAGGCCACTGTGTTCTTGGGGATCTTTAATGCTGCAGAAATGTTTTGGTACCCTTCCCCAGATCTGTGCCTCATCACAATCCTGTCTCGGAGCGCTACGGACAATTCCTTCGACCTCAAGGCTTGGTTTTTGCTCTGACGTACACTGTCAACTGTGGGACCTTATATAGACAGGTGTGTGCCTTTCCAAATCATGTCCAATCAATTAAATGTATCTAAATAAGTTTTTTCTGTTTTTTTTTTTAAATAAATGTGCAAACATTTCTAAAAGCCTCTTTTCACTTTGTCATTATGGGGTATTGTGTGTAGATTGCTGAGGATTTTTTTTTGAATAAGGCTGTAATTTAACAAAATGTGGAAAAAGTCAACGGGTCTGAATACTGTCCCAAGGCACTGTACATGTAAGTCAATGTAAAACATGGAGGACCACAATAATAACCCACAGTGGAATGCTCAAAAGTAACAAATATTGTTTCTCATCACACAAACTGTGACCACTTTGTGTGTGTCACACAAAACATTGGGGGTAAAACAAGCTCATATTTTTGGTTATTCATAGCTTTTTTCAGTGTCATGTTGAAAGAGTCAAACAATAGTTAAGTGTCAGAACTTATTCTATTTCATATCATTCTATTGCAATATGCAGTTCCAGATACAGCCCCGCCAATGGTTGAACTCAAATAATCCAGTTTCTGTTCCAGTACCAATCCTACCATTAGTTAAAGGAACCGAATCCAATGCAGTGCAATGCACCATCACTGTGTAATGAAACCATGAAAAATAATGCACCTTAGCTGAGATTTGGTGTTTGGTGGCTGTAAACCCAATATAAGTGTTATGATACACAGAATGCGTTTTAAAACAGTGAAACACGTTTTCTTCACTCTGAATATTGATGTTTAAGACACTTTTTGGAGTTTCAGTGCATGTAAAAGGTAACATCGAAACCCCAAAAAATACTGTATGTTTTTTTCCGACAGTGTCTCTCATACAATCAAATAAAATTGCAAATTGGCTTTCTTTTGTGTCACTTTATGTATTGTGTATGTTATTTATTTATATTTTAAAGGGGAATTTGACCATGGGGGAATATGGGCTTGTTTTTCATCACGTCCGAGGCATTTCTAGGTCATAGGCACATAGATTAGATTTAGAACAATATCTAGCCTTATAGAAATATGGCATAACCCTCAACCTTTGACCAGGCCGTACAAATGTACCTAGGTAGGTAGGCAGACAGTATCTAGCTACAGCCATGTCTAGAAGGCATGCTTAGGAAAATACCCCATTTTATATTTATTTTGGGGTTGTGGGCCCCCGGAAGGTTGGGGGGCCCCCGAACTTGCCCATTCGGTAAGGACCCCAGGAAGACTAGTTGTTGACATTGGCTAATGGGGATCCCAATAAAATCTAAATGTACACTTGTTTTCCAGCAGATGGTGCTATGAGCCAAAACATTGGGACTGAGTAATGCGTTTCTTATTTGTAATGGATTATGACTTTGAGCAATAGCATAACATTAGAAGCATACAACAACCATTATATCAAATAATTAATGTAGCCTAATAAAAGCACAAATCCATAAAAGTCAAGTGTATAGTAGTCTTTGAGAATTTTTTAAATTTTTTATACTAAGTAGCTAATACTTTTTAAATGTGGAAATAGATGTGGATGGATAGATCCAAATAGATACATTTATGTCTGTTTTTGTGCTTCCCCCTCAAGAATATTGCTTGTGGCTATCACAGGATTTTTCATTGGAGCGACTCAGACAAAGATGGTGGATAAATTAAGATAGTTCACTCTGGCCGTTTTCCATTGAAACAAATGGTCAGTTCCTGTCTATTTTAAGGGGTGGCTCTCCCATAGTTACCAATGCAGCTGGGTCTGGTGTACTTAGTTCATTGCTTTCCATTGAAACAGAACAAATGAGGGAGTGGGATGTTTCGTTTCCTCTTCCATCTCTGACTCAGAGAAGGAATGCTGTCAAAAGGTTCAGTGCTATGCGGGATCCTTGGGACGTCCCTACGCTAGACCTTAACCCCGCATTTCCCAAACTCGGTTCTCGGGACCCTGCCCTAACCTTAACTATAATCCTTACCTAACCCAAATCCTTAATTCAACCATTTTACATTTCAATGGGCTAGGGACGTCATTATAAATAAGAATTCGTTTTTTATAACTGACTTGCCTAGTTAAATAAAGGTCGAATAAAAATATATAATGTCTTAAGTATTCAAGATAGCACAGACCCTGTCAAAAGTAATGTTATAGCTGTCTGAAAATATTGCCTGTTGGTCCGCGTCCTCCAACAATGTTACAATTCTGATTAATATCACGTGGATTATCAATATCAATTTCACTGCTTCGTCAATTTAATCGTATAATGTGGTTTGATCATATATAAATATATGTCTTTAGAGTAGAGTTTGAAACAAGCGTTAGTATACATTCAGGCATGTAAACAGACATACCCCCCTAACCAGAGATACCAGAGATACTGTATATAATGACGAGATGCTTGTGTCTCCACCTTAACAAAAGGATTCGTTGTCCACAGAGCGGAAACGGCGGGCTGTCAAACTCCGATACAACTCCGATATAAACAGTACACCCGTAACAACCTAAGCATTACGAAAATAGCTATACATGTTTATATTTACTAAATTCGACACTCTCATTGTCACCCCCATACAAAAACTCATCACTTGCTTAATAATGAATGATCTGCTTAACGTGGACAGATTTTGGGCTGGGTAAACCCTCTCGCTTCGCCTCTTCCTCTCTGACCTTAAACAAGATTTACGCAAGACATTTCGCGGGGTTGATATACCGGGCGGGTGCTGAAACGACATGAGGGCAAAAGTTGACCTGTTGGAATTATATCTAGCTAACAAGGTAGTTTCTATCTATCTGTGATTCGCAACAACAACTACTTGAGAAATCGGACTTGCTGGGTCATCGTTTAACAGCTAGATTGCGTGTTTCGCTCCGCTCTTTCCCATTTTTCGCATACGTTCAAGCTTGCCAGGAGGCAAGCCAGGCGAAAATAGTCCAACAATGCCTCCCATCGACACTGACTCTGGGAGAAATCAACTAAAATCTCGGATACAGGAGCTTATTGATTCAAACCAAGTGTTGGTATTCAGTAAAAGCTACTGTCCATTTTGTGTGAAAGTAAGTCCAACATATTTGTTTTTACTTTTTGTCTACCTATCTTGCTAGCTAGTTAGTAGTAGTCGGTTACTTGCTAGCTTCTGACAGAACTAAGTAACGTTAAATGACTACAGTAACACGCTGGATAGATAGATGGGTAACGTTAGTTAATACAGCGAAGATAAAACGGGATTCAAGCAGCATATTTGTTTTGCTTTCCAGGTGAAGGATCTGTTCAAGGAACTGAACGTGAATTGCAATGTGGTGGAGCTGGATCTAATTGGTAAGGAATTGTTCACAGGAAGTGGTGGCAAGCTTCTTTCTGTGAAGGCCGATGTACAGCATTCAAAAGTCTGACATGTAGTTCTTTGTTATATGACCAGTATTTTTCTAGCCTCAGTGAAGTTGGCTATACGTTTTGGGATATCATTGAATTGGCAATGGAAGTTCAAAAGGTATTACGTAGTACTCTACTAAGGATCCACGCCTCCAGACCAGTTGCATGGTCATGCTGTCACTCAGTCAGTGTGGACTATCAAGTGCAAGGGCTAAATTAGTCAATTAAAATTAACTTGGGAAATGTTGATGGACCATACACATTTGCAATATGTCTTTTGAATGGTAAAACATACAAATATGTACAGGATCTGTTATTCTAGTAATGGGTTGTTTCCTCAAGCTCACCGTAAAGCTGTTCCTTATTGCTTTATCTGATATTTCTCACTTGTTAATGGTTGATCAGAAGGTTAAAAAAAAGGCTAATGGGTGCCTTTTAATAAAATTATCATTGTTTTTACTTGCATAGTCAATATGTTAATGTTTTACCACAGAATACACTGTCAATGTTTGTTAGGGCCACCACAAAATGTGCTGAGTCACTCCCTCAATCTCTTTCTCTCCTCTGGATGCTTGGCCATTTTATCTCTCACCGGTCACAGCTGTTCTGGTAAATACACACTGGGCACTACATAAATTGCTCTGGTAAATATACTTAGAAAAGATTGCAAGTACTGAATTATGCAGTGTATTTAAACTGTTTGTTTGCAGAACAGACCCAAAGTGACAGTTACATCAGACTGAACCCACTGTCAGCACTTAGAATTTAAGTTGTTGTATGTTTTACGTTTACTGCTGACCCCAATTAGTCGACTGGCCGATTGTTTGTTCGATAGGCTGTTGGTCGAGCTAGATTTGTTTTAATCGAGCAGAAGCAAATGTGTATAATATATATTTTTCATAACACACGGGACACCAGTCTTATTCGACGATCTCGGTGTACTAATCGATTGCGGAGGCCGTGGGGATGGGGAAGTCCAAGAAGGGGGAGTGTGGCTAAGATGCCCAATGCACCTCTCTCTCCAGAATGCACTCTCTCCTGCCAATTTGTGCACATTCATTGTTTCATAAGTTCATTTGTGTGAATTGTTTGCATTTGACTGTCAGTCTCAATCAGTTCCCCATTACATATCACCAGTAGTACATTTACTGTTAATTCCTATATATTCTAATCTACAATGTTTGTTTTGCTAATTTCTGTTAATGCATTCAATATATTGTTATTCCAGTCTTTTACCATTCTCATTGAGTGGACATGTTTGCAGAGCGCACAACCTATACTACTCAAGTTTTGATTTATTTCATTCCATTTGCGAATTTTGTCAATTTATTAATTGCCTTTTGTTTGGAGCGCTCCTGTCAATGTTGCGTTAGGACGCGCACCTGATTAGGCCTATAGGCTACCTGGCCTGCGCACAAATATAGGCATATAAATGTGCCCATTTGGGGATCTGATAGTATTTCCGATTGAATTAACGCATCACCACTAATCCGCTGTAGAGCTTCTCAAAGTAATATTTTCTTCACCTCAAACAGCAAGCAAACGTCGTCTGTTTTTACATCATTGAGAATGACAATACATCCTCAATGTATTTGACAAATCTTTCCAGCTCTCTCCCTTTCGATAACCATTTGGTGTGAAAGGGAAAAATGTAATTCTGATCCATTGGAAATGTCATAAAATAGGCCTACCTGATTACTTCTTCTCCCTTGCGCAAATAGCCTACAGCTTGGTCTGTCCTGAGCTCACTGGCACAGGAAACTGAGGGCCCAGAATATTTTATAAAATGTTGCAAGTTAATAGTTGATACAGTGTTGCAAGTAGTTTTCTTTGTCAGGGACACCTGTAATGTTTATACATGTACTGTTTGTATGAATGTCACGTATAATGACCCTAGTGTACATGACAGAGATATGAATGGTTCATTTCATATACATTTAGCTGCTACTCTGCTAACATCTCTTAACTGTTGTCTAGATGATGGATCAAACTATCAAGAACTTCTGCTTGAGATGACCAGGCAGAAAACTGTCCCCAATGTCTTCGTCAACAAAACCCACATTGGCGGCTGTGACAAAACAATGCAGGTATGGATCGACGTAGCGTAAGATTTCAAGAACAACTTCACTGTCATTTCACTTGTGTTTTTGCAAATGCCACCAACTTTCAGACTTTTGGACTTATCCTGTTTTGATTTACATTTTAGTCATTTAGCAGATGCTCTTATCCAGAGTGACCTTAAAGTAGTGAATGTATACATTTTCATACCCCCACCCCCCCCCCCCCCCATATTGGTTCCCAGTGGGAATTTAACCCACAACCCTGGCGTTGCAAGCGCCATGCTGTACCAACTGAGCCACACAGGACCCATAACTCAAACTTCTGCTGAAATGTCAGGTTTTGGCAAAGAAAGATACATTTACATTTGATGTCATAGGTTCCCCTCGCATTTTAGCATGTGGTAAATTATGCCCACTGCAGGCTTTAATTGCTTTGTAATATTACTGAAGAGTGTCTTTGTCCATTTGCCAGAAACAAGGGTTGAGTGGATCTATTTGGGTCAAGTGTGGTTATAAGAGCCTGATGCCACTGCCAAACTTATTTTTACATAAAAACGGCTACTTAAGAACACCCAAATCTAGAGTCTCCTCTTCCCTCTACACTGAGCTGCAATTAGCTCATGAAACTATGTTTTTGTCTTTTCATGCGTTGCATAAGAGGGCACTTTGCCAGCATGACGCAATAGCTTATGCTTTACTTGAAGCCACCAACACATTCTCCTTCAGTGTATAATGTTTTATTATCCTTAAGATGTACATGTGTTCTGTCTCCTGCACTTATCATGGAAATGCTGGTTTAGTTCCGTCGAATGCATTTTATGTGGTATGAAGAACACCCTCTCCGGCATGAGTGGTGTCGGCATCGCTATTGAATGTAGAATAACCTCACAGCCATGCACATTTTTGAATAACACCTTTTTTTCGGCATCATAAATCAGCATGTCGGGTGTCCTTACTGCATTACATTAGTTTTTTCCCACCACAAGCTGAAACATGTTTGTGTGCCTTTTTTAAAGATTTTGTTGGGTTAATGTTGTTCTTGCAATGGTAGCTGACCCCCTGTCATCCTCTTCTCAGGCCCACAAAGATGGCATCCTGCAAAAGCTACTGTGCGGGGAGAATGAGGTCTACGAGTATGACCTCATCGTCATCGGGGGCGGATCGGGAGGCCTGGCCTGCTCAAAGGTGAGAGCCTCCCAGACAGTGCATCTCAAACCAAGCATAACTACAGGCCTGCACCTTTTCAAGTGATGCGGCCCTTGAAGGAAGGCTCTAATGTCTGAAAACATTGCTAGCTGTCCAATCCTTGCTTCCTCTGTCCTTGTTTCCTCAATTCCTCTCAAAACGGATTGGAGGAGAGGATCCAAGGTTTCCCTCAAACCTTCTCTAATGAGCTTTGACTGCTAGTAATGTTTTCAGACTCTGCGAAATGAAGTTGCCACAAGCAGCGCCGCAGATATTGAGATGAGCGAGATGCAAGACTTCGCTCTCACACAGTCACACACAGTATCTGCGCATGGGCACGTGTTCGCTTCGCCCTGTTCAACTGAATGGTAATCGGGGCACCAAAACAGTTTAGAAGTTGAGCCTCGAGCTTCAACGGTCTTATTTGCGGAAATTGACCCTCTACCCTGTTTATTATCTGAGTATTGCTGAGTACCTTTTAATCAAGTTGTCTAAATGGACGTCTGCCCTCTTGTGCTTCTCATGGGATAGGAGGCAGCGACGCTGGGGAAGAAGGTGATGGTGTTGGACTATGTGGTGCCCACGCCGAAAGGGAACACCTGGGGTGAGTAGGGCTTCCCTGGCGTACTCCTTACGTGTCACTCTTCTTCAACCAACGTTTCATTAACTTTTAGGGGTTACCGAGTTCATGTTTACAGTTATTTCATTCAGATTATCTAAAGATTTTATTGACATGCAATGGTAATTGTATTACTTTTACGTGATCGAGAACTACACTACATGACTAAAAGTATGTGGACACCTGATCGTCAAACATCTCATTCCAAAATCATAGGTGTTTTAATATGAGGTTGGTTCCCCCCTTTGCTGCTGTAACAGCCTCCACTCTTCTGGGAAGGCTTTCTACTAGATGTTGGAACATTGCTGCGAGGACTTGCTTCCAGTCAGCCACGAGCATTAGTGAGGTCGGGCACTGCTGTTGGGCGATTAGGCCTGACTCTGTCGGCGTTCCAATTCATCCCAAAGGTGTCGATGGGATTGAGGTCAAGGCTCAAGTTATTCCACACCAATTTCGACAAACCATTTCTGTAGGGACCTCACTTTGCGCATTGGGGGCATTGTCATGCGGAAAAAGGAAAGGACCTTCCCCTAACAGTTGCCACAAAGTTGAATACACATTAGAGGTCGACCAATTTACGATTTTTCAGCGCCGATACCGATTATTGGAGGACCAAAAAAAGCCGATACCGATTAATCGGCCTATTATTTTTTGTAATAATGACAATTACAACAATACTGAATGAACACTTATTTTAACTTAATATAATACATCAATAAAATCAATTTAGTCTCAAATAAATAATGAAACATGTTCAATTTGGTTTAAATAATGCAAAAACAAAGTGTTGGAGAAGAAAGTAAAAGTGCAATATGTGCCATGTAAAAAAGCTAACATTTAAGTTCCTTGCTCAGAACATATGAAAGCTGGTGGTTCCTTTTAACATGAGTCTTCAATATTCCCGGGTAAGAAGTTTTAGGTTGTAGTTATTATAAGAATTATAGGACTATTTCTCTCTACGATTTGTATTTCATATACCTTTGACTATTGGATGTTCTTATAGGCACTTTAGTGTTGCCAGTGTAACATTATAGCTTCCCTCCCTCTCCTCGCTTGAACCAGGAACACATCGACAACAGCCACCCTCGAAGCAGCGTTACCCATGCAGAGCAAGGGGAACAACCACTCCAAGTCTCAGAGCGAGTGATGTTTGAAATGCTATTAGCGCGCACCCCGCTAACTAGCTAGCCATTTCACATCGGTTACACCAGCCTCATCTCGGGAGTTGATAGGCTTGAAGTCATAAACAGCGCAATGCTTGAAGAATTGCGAAGAGCTGCTGAAAAACGCACGAAAGTGCTGTTTGAATGAATGCTTACGAGCCTGCTGCTGCCTACCACCGCTCAGTTAGACTGCTCTATCAAATATCAAATCATAGACTTAATTATAATGAATGTTAGCAGGCAATATTAACTAAATATGCAGGTTTAAAATATATACTTGTGTATTGATTTTAAAGAAAGGCATTGATGTTTTTGGTTAGGTACAATGGTGCAACGACGGTGCTTTTTTTGCAAATGCGCTTGTTAAATCATCACCCGTTTGTCTAAGTAGGCTGTGATTCGATGAGAAATTAACAGGCATCGATTATATTATATGCAACGCAGGACACGCTAGATAAACTAGTAATACCATCAACCATGTGTAGTTAACTAGTGATTATGTTAAGATTGATTGTTTTTTGTAAGATACATTTAATGCTAGCTAGCAACTTACCTTGGCTTCTTGCTGCCCTCGCGTAACAGGTAGTCAGCCTGCCACGCAGGCTCCTCGTGGAGTGCAATGTAAGGCAGGTGGTTAGAGCGTTGGACTAGTAACCGGAAGGTTGCAAAAACGAATCCCCGAGCTGACAAGGTAAAAATCTGTCATTCTGCCCCTGAACAAGGCATTTAACCCACCGTTCCTAGGCTGTCATTGAAAATAAGAATGTGTTCTTAACTGACTTGCCTAATTAAATAAAGGTGTAAAAAAAAATATATATATATACCGATTGTTATGAAAACTTGAAATCGGCCCTAATAAATCGGCCAGTCCGATTAATCGGTCGACCTCTAATACACATAATGTCACTGTATGCTTTAGGGTTAAGATTTCTCTTCACTGGAACTAAGGTGCCTAGCCCGAACCATGGAAAAACAGCCTCAGACCATTATTCCTCCTTCACCTAACTTTACAGCTGGCACTATACATTGGGGCAGGTAGCGTTCTCCTGGCATCTGCCAAACCCAGGTTTGTCCGTTGGACTGCCAGGTGATGAAGCGTTATTCATTACTTCACTTTCCACTGCTCCAGAGTCCAATGAGCTTTACACCACTCCAGCCAACACTTGGCATTGCGCATGGTGATCTTAGGCTTGTGTGCAGCTGCTCGGCCATGGAAACCCATTTCATGAAGCTCCCGACGAACAGTTCTTGTGCTGACGTTGCTTCCAGATGCAGTTTGGAATTCTGAAGGGAGTGTTGCAACTGAGGACAAGCAATTGTAAAAAAAATTAAAAAAATACGCGCTTCAGCACTCGTCAGTCCTGTTTGTGAGCTTGTGTGGCCTACCACTTTGAGGCTGAGCCGTTGTTGCTACTATACATTTCCACTTCACAATAACAGCACTAACAGTTGACCGGGGCAGGTCTAGCAGGGCAGAAATTTGATGAACTGTCTTGTTGGAAAGGTATCATCCTATGACGGTGCCACGTTGAAAGTCACTGAGCTTTTCAGGAAGGCCATTCTACTGCCAATGTTTGTCTATGGAGAGTGCATGGCTATATGTTTGATTTTATGCAACGGGTGTGGCTGAATTAGCCGAATCCACAAATTTTAAGGGTTGTCCACATACTGGTATGTATGTATGTACAGTTGAAGTCGGAAGTTTACATACACTTAGGTTGGCGTCATTAAAACTTGTTTTTCAACCACTCCACAAATTTCTTGTTAAACAAACTATTGTTTTGGCAAGTCGATTAGGACATCTACTTTGTGCATGACACAAGTCATTTTTCTAACAATTGTTTACAGACAGATTATTTCACTTATAATTCACTGTATCACAATTCCTGTGCCTTTGCCTTTAAACAGCTTGGAAAATTCCAGAAAATGATGTCATGGCTTTAGAAGCTTCTGATATGCTAATTGACATCATTTGAGGCAATTGGAGGTGTACCTGTGGATGTATTTCAAGGCCTACCTTCAAACTCAGTGCCTCTTTGCTTGACATCATGAAAAAATCCAAATAAATCAGCCAAGACCTCAGAAAAAAATTGTAGACCTCCACAAGTCCGGTTCATCTTTGGGAGCAAAAGGTACAACGTTCATCTATGCAAACAACAGTATGCAAGTATAAACACCAGCTCTGTCAGGAGGAATGGGCCAAAATTCACCCAACTTATTGTGGGACGCTTGTGGAAGGCTACCCAAAACGTTTGACCCAAGTTCAACGGAAATGCTACCAAATACTAATTGAGTGTATGTAAACTTCTGACCCACTGGGAATGTGATGAAAGAAAGAAATAAAATCTGAAATAAATCACTCTACTATTATTGTCACGATCGTTGGAAGCATACTCGGACCAACGTGCAGCGTGATCGTACTCAGCTTGGACAAAAGAGTAACCACCTGATTTGACACTAGAATGTGTTCAGAACTACACCATCTTGCCATACCAAGGTTGTACAGAACAGACATGCAGCCTCAGAAAAGCCACACCCTGAAACTAGACATGTTCTGTAACACAAGAGAAAAGGTAGTATCTTACCTGTAAGGTGTAACACAAAACGGAGAAACAAGTCCAGGATGGCCCCTCTCAAGAAAATGACACTGCCACGCTTGGAGCTCATGGGAGCTATGATTGGAGCGAGAGTAGCAAACAATCTGACCACACTGAAAAATGGTACAAACACAGATCAGTGTGGACAGACTCAATGATTGTGCTGCATTGGATTTGCAGTTCAGCTCAAAAATGGAAACCGTTTGTCGCAAACAGTCCTTGACCAACCGAGAGTCATGGTCACCCAATGAAGGGAAAACAAATCCAGCCATTCTCCCTAAGGAGGACAAACTGTTCGAAACTTTAGAGCCAGCTATGGTGGAACGGACCTAGCGATCAGTCAGAGGAAGCTAATGATGACAAGGTTCCGGAAGAGGTGATCACAGAACTTTAAAAAAAGTAATACATTTTTTTATTCTCCCCTTTTTCTCCCCAATTTCGTGGTATCCAATTGTTAGTAGTTACTGTCTTGTCTCATCGCTACAACTCCCGTACGGGCTCGGGAGAGACGAAGGTCAAGAGCCATGCGTCCTCCGAAACACAACCCAACCAATCCGCACGGCTTCTTAACACAGCGCGCATCTAACCCGGAAGCCAGCCGCACCAATGTGTCGGAGGAAACACTGTGCATCTAGCGACCTCGTTGTTAGTGCGCGATGAGACAAGGATATCTCTACCGGCCAAACCCTCCCTAACCCGGACGACGCTAGGCCAATTGTGCGTCGCCCCATGGACCTCCCGGTCGCGGCCAGGTGCGACAGAGCCTGGGCTCGAACCCAGAGTCTCAGGTGGCACTGCTAGCACTGCGCCACCCGGGAGGCCATGATCACAGAACTTAAGTCCGGTCACTGTAAACAACACACATCACTGAACCATTGTTGGAGCTCGAAGGGTACAGCAAACTGAAAGTGTTCAGAGTGACTGCCTGGATATAGAGATTCACAGCCAATGCTCATACAAACACAGACACAAGGTGAACTGACTGCTGACAAACTGTTTGAAGCAGAAAAGTACTGGCTCAAAGTCACATGCGTTTCAGTCAGGAGATCAAACTGCTGAAGGCAGGAAAACCTAAACAATGACTGAAATCAAACAACTGAAACTGTTCCTGGACAAGGAAGAACTACTCGATGTAGGAGGAAGAATGCAACAGTCTAACATCCCATTCAGAGAGCACCACCCATGGGTTCTGCCACAGCAAACCCAGATACTCAGAAATGCTGATGTAGTACTATCATGAGAAGGTGATGCATTCTGGAATATCAGTCACTCTAGTGCAAATCAAAGATACTGGATCTTGCGTGCTAGTCATGAGTACCATGGCTAGATGCACAGTCTGCAAGAAATTCAAAGCAAAGGCCGGACTGCAGGTCACTGTGCTTTTACCAAAAGACAGAATAACTGAATCCCCACCACAGATGTGGATCTTGCAGGACCGTTCCACGTGAAATCAAATGGTTCTGTGAAGAAGTCCTACATTGCGCTGTTCACTTGTGCTGTTCCCAGAGCAATAGATTTGGATCTGATCTCAGGTCAGTCAAGAGACATTTCATGTTAGGTTATGCAAAGTAACCCATTCTGACAATGCAAAGATGTTCAAGGCATGTGGTCTGGACTTGAAAGATCTGTAGAAATCAATAAAAGTTCCCCCAACTCTTGGAGTTCTTCTCGGAAAGAGGCATTGCCTGGAGGATCATCATCGGCGAGTGAGCTGCCTGGTGGGGCGGATTCTGTGAGACTCTTCAGATCAGTCAAAACATGCCTGAAGTTCTCGGGAGAGCTTCACTCAACTTTTGAAGAAATGTACAAACAAAATATGAAAATGCGCTCTGGACAAGCGCATCTGCTAAATTACAAAAATGTAAATGTAATGTGCACAGTCCTGACGGGTTGAAGCAATCCTAATCTCTAGGCCTCTGACCTTGAAGTACAATGAAGTGATTGAACCACAACTCCTGACACCAGCCCACTTCCTGGCGCCCAAGCTATTTCCGAATGATGCTCAACAAGGTAGGAAAAGACATGCGGAGACTTGTGACCAGCTTCTGGAACAGCTGGCGAAGAGACTACTCGCTGGACTTAGTCAGCACGCAGCCCACCACACTAAAAGTGGTTGACGTTGCACTCATCGGAGAAGATGACACCCTGACAAACCTGGAAACTAGGGAAGATCAAGTAACTTTTTCCAGGCCGAGATGGCCTAGTTAGGTCATGTTCAGTTTGTGCTACCTCAGGGACTTTGTTGAGACCTATTCAGTCGATTTAGATGAACAGTTTATTGGGGGGGGTTGTGGTAACTTGAATAGGTTACGGAGTTAAGTTTTACAGTTAATTCATTGAGATTATCTACAGTTATTTACAGATGTACAATAGTAATTGTATTACATTTCATGTGATGGAGATAGTTCTCTATCTGTAGTATTGGATTACACTATTGACTGCAAGTACCAGAATGGATTTGCGACAGGAAGTGATGAGAATGCTCCAGTTATAAACAAGTGACGAGTGATTAGCCTGGCTTGCGCTAACAACCTTCTTTATTGTTTTGAACTGTCTAAAGTGGTGAAATGTAGCGTAAACAAGTACTATAAGCTTTCATCTTATACCCAACGTCCCAAGTCATTACTTTGAAGATAGTTATACTATATTACGAGCGTGTGTGTCTTCGACCTAACTTGTAGTTGTTTCAGACATACAATCTTACAGAAACTGCTGCAGGGCCACCGACGCATAAATCAAAATAGCTAGCAGATTACCGCTGTTTTCAGTTCCAACATGTCTGCATGTTTCAATGGTATCTAAATGAAATCTCCAAATGTGTGATTCTGTATGTGTCCCTGGACAGGCCTGGGTGGAACGTGCGTGAACGTGGGCTGCATCCCCAAGAAGCTGATGCACCAGACAGCCCTGCTAGGGACCTCCATACAGGACGCCCGCAAGTTTGGCTGGGAGTTGCCTGAGGAGACAGGTAGCGTCTGTTAGGTTACTGTGTCTAGTTAGGTTATAATGTCTGTATTAGCCACTTGGAAAGCATGCTCAACGCATGGCCTCATCCAAAGGTGTATGCTTCTAAGGATATTTGGAACAGAGCCATGGTCAGTGCTAGGCATGAAACATGAGGTGTAAGAGTAAATAATTTTTTTTCCTTTGAAAACATAAGAGGTCAAAATGTAATACTTCCAGCTGAGTACTTTTTCAGTAAGGGTAATAAATGACTAAATAATTATTTTTTTTAAAATAAATTTTTGTTGACTTTGTCATTCTGGTCTGGTTCCCAGTGAAGCACAACTGGGAGACGATGAAGACGGCAGTGAACAACTACATTGGCTCGTTGAACTGGGGCTACCGGGTGGCACTGCGCGACAAAAACGTCAACTACGTCAACTCCTACGCAGAGTTCATCGAGCCACACAAAATCAAGGTTGGCACCCTATGAATTTATAAGCAAATGTCTAACCATGGTTATTTTCTGATGCGTTTTAATTTTTAATTGACTTGCCTTTCATTTTCATACTTAATTTACTACCTTACATTTTCATACTGAATGATTGTCTTCTAATGGGTAAAATTGATGTGAACTTTTTTTTTTGATGCACAGCACAATGTATTCTGAAACTGGATAGAGACTGTGTTAGTTCCTTGGCTTATCGTAAACAAACCCCAAAGATATGTAATGACTCTGTACAAACACACATCACAACACTTAGTACAGCAGCTAATGTCCCTCTCGTGGACGGTTTCAAACCACACCCTTGAATTGATGCATCGATTAATTTAAACCATACTGTAGGATTGACGCAACAGACTGGGATACGCAAGGTGACTTTTAACGACTATTCTTTCAGTGTGTAAGAGAGCGTTTGACACCCTACTTCCCCTCCGCAGGCGACCAACAAGCGAGGAAAGGAGACCTTCCACACAGCAGCTAAGTTTATCCTGGCGACGGGCGAGAGGCCGCGTTACCTGAGCATCCCCGGAGACAAAGAGTACTGCATCACCAGGTGAGACCAACCCCCTCCCCCACTTGCTCAGACGTTGCATGCATCAACCAATGGTTGTGTCATTGACTGTGCCATCGGGCACCCGATTGCTATAACATATGATGTGGGTAGCTGATAGGTAAAATACCTATCCAGATCTGGCATGCATCAGCAACACCTGGACAGAGTAATTATTTAACCCACAATCCAATTTGACTGCTGTCCAGCCAGGGGAAAGCCCTCATTATTCAATCAACACAACAAGATACAGTGTATTCGGAAAGTATGCAGACCCCTTGACTCTTTACACATTTTGCCTTATTCTATTTTTTTTTATTTTTTTTTTTAATCTCCCTCATCAATCTATGCACAATACCCCATAATTTTTGCAAATGTATTAACTAAAACTGAAATATCACATTTACATAAGTATTCAGACCCTTTACTCAGTACTTTGTTGAAGCACCTTAGGCAGCGATTACAGCCTCGATTCATCTTGGGTATGACGCTACAAGCTTGGTACACCTGTATTTTGGGAGTTTCTCCCATTCCTCTCTGCAGATCCTCTCAAGCTCTGTCAGGTTGGATGGGGAGTGTTGCTGCACAGCTATTTTTCAGGTCTCTCCAGAGATATTTGATCTGGTTCAAGTCCGGGATCTGGCTGGGCCACTCAAGGACATTCAGAGACTTGTCCCGAAGCCACTCCAGCGTTGTCTTGGCTGTGTGCTTAGGGTCATTGTCTTGTTGGAAGATGAACCTTCACCCCAGTCTGAGGTCCTGAGAGCTCTGGAGCAGGTTTTCATCAAGGATCTCTGTACTTTCCACAGAGGAGCTCTGTCAGTGACCATTGGGTTCTTGGTCACCTCCCTTCTCCCCCGATTGCTCAGTTTGGCCGGGAAGCCAGCTCTAGGAAGAGTCTTGGTGGTTCCAAACTTCTTCCATTTTAAGATTGGTGTCAATCTGTGTTCTGTGGGGACCTTCCTCGGATCTGTGCCTAGACACAATCCTTACACGGAGCGCTACGGACAATTCCTTTGACCTCATGGCTTGGTTTTTGCTCTGACGTGCACTGTCAACTGTGGAACCTTATGTAGACCTTATATGCACCTGAGCTCAATTTCAAGTCTCATAGCAAAAGTTCTGGAGACTTATGTAAATAAGGTATTTCTGTTTTAAATGTTTTGGTAAATTTCTAAACCTGTTTTTGCTTTGCCATTATGGGGTATTGTGTGTAGATTAAGGAGGGGGAAATAATTTAATACATTTTAGAATAAGGCTGTAACGTAACAAAATGTGGTATAAGCCAAAGGGTCTGACTACTTCCCAAATGCACTGTATAAACACACTGCAGGTGGTTTCATTAGTGTACACTGTAGTAAAACTATTTCCATCGGCATTAGAAACGGAAGTTTCTCATTGGACAAGTTCAGGTAATCCCCCCTTTCAGTCCGAAAAAGCATAGATTTTTCTAACACTGACATGCAGGTGAAATGTGGACATATGTGGATGTGTAACATTGCAGCTAAGCTTGTGCTCTGGAACACACACAAACCTTCCCCAGGTGAGCTCAAATATCTAATTCCCACCACGGGAGGTCTTGTATCAGGACGTTCATTTAGTTAGGCTATAATCTCCCACCTGTCTAAACACAGGTTGTCTAGAAGAGTAACCTCTTTGTGTCGGTGGGCTTTTGCTAACCTACATGTCATAGGGACAGACCCTAGTATCCATCTCTGTACCCTTTTAAAGCTAATTGTATGCCTGATAGTTGTTTTGTGACTGAATACAATTTCAGAGGGCATTCTTGTCTACTGGCGTCAAAGTTCACGCCCAGACCCATTTCAGACTACATAACCAGTCTTTAGCCAGACTTTTTTGTTTGTTTATAGTTTGGGAGTTTTAACAGTTAAAGGAAGTCATTGTGTCTTAATGCAGTGGTCACCAACCTTTTCTGAGTCGAGGTCACTTTCGGAATCAATATCCAAGCCGAGGTCTACCACTCAGATTTTTTAATTTATTTTTTAAGCATGACTCAAATGTAAGCCTATGCAACATTAACTGAATAAAAACTGTTCTGTAAGAGTGAGGTTTGTGCAGTAGGCCTAATACATTATCACGTCATATTGGCCATGCTTGGTCTGCCAATATTGTTCTTCTCAGACCATAATATACTTCAAAACTTGAGCTAAATAGATCAGTTGTAAGCTGAGCATTCTTAAAAATAAAAATAAAATGGATTTTTCTGATTGTTAGTTTTAACGAATGGAAGGAGAGGGCAGCGGAGGGTCCGCCTCTCGTAGTCCCTACGAGAGGGACTACATTTGGCTACATGTAGGCTACATATTCATTGCAGTGCTGGTTGGTTAGTTGGTTGTGAGAATGTAAATAGGGAGAGGCACGTTTTATGGTTTGTACAGTGTTGAATTAAAAACTTTTTAAAACATGAAATCACTCATAAAAACAGCAGCTCTTTTCTGCCTTCCTTGACAGTCTCCCTCTCTGGTCATAGTTTTAAAAGTTCTAACATCTCACTTAGTATCAAACTTTGCCGTAGAAGCTGCAAGCACAGTGATTTTGAGCTCTCCTAATCCGATTGGCCAGCAATAGGTGCACTTGATTTAGCCCTCCGGGTCGGCCAAGTTTTGTGCCTTGAGACAAATGAAATGGTTCTAAATGGGAACAATTCGCTTACCTGGCGCGGATGGCAGCTAAATCAAGTGCACCTACCACAAACTGGGACAAACTTAAAACAAATAGGGGCACAAGGCTTTATCGTTGGCATTTCTACAGAAATGTTTGGCAATCGACTAGGAATGCCTTGAAGATGAACCAGTCGATCGCAATTGACCGGTTGGGGACCACTGGTCTAGTGAATGAATCTGACATTCCAGGTATTTCACATGCCAATCGCAGAAAGAATGGGTGAATTGTGGCATTTTTATACATTTCTAAGAGCATTATTGGTTTAACGGAAGTGCACCCTACTATGGCTGATCTTCCCTTGTCTGTGGGTGTCTGCTGCAGCGATGACCTGTTCTCGCTCCCCCACTGCCCGGGCAAGACCCTGGTGATCGGGGCGTCCTACGTGGCGCTGGAGTGCGGGGGTTTCCTTGCGGGCCTGGGCCTGGATGTGACGGTCATGGTACGCTCCATCTTGCTGAGGGGCTTCGACCAGGACATGGCCAACCGCGCCGGAGAACACATGGAAGAGCATGGTGTCAAGTTCCTCCGGAAGTACGTCCCAGTCAAGGTGAGCCAATGTGAGTTATCTACTACTTAGACCTGGGTTCAAATAGTGTTTGAAGTCTTTCAAATACTTTGAACGTTGTCTTAGCCTGGGTCAAGTTTGCACTCATGGGACTTTCCTATTGGTTCCCATCGCAACAGTTAAGCTTAATCAAGCACGGCTAGTATTTTAAATTATTTCAATAGTATGTGAACTCCGGTACTACTACTACACCCTTTGTATCTTTACTCAGCTGTTCAGGGCTTTCTTTATGGCCTTTTTATGGTTCGGAAATGCCTGGGCTAAATTGTTCAGGGAACAATCAGGGAAGTTGTGTAATATTTAGCTATTTATCGGAAGAGTCCTGTCATCAGATTAAGTCTAAAGTTCATGGATGTTAGTCTTTGAAGGTGAACTAAATAAAAAAACACGTGATCTTTCAGAGTGAAAGATGCCTTCAGTTCACCCGGCCTTGGCCATTATAGTATCATAGAGAATTTTGTAGCTAGATACACATTTTTTCCCCCTCATACAATTAATTTTACATGTCAGGTGGAGGAGCTGGAGGCAGGCACTCCTGGGAGGCTGAAGGTGACAGCCAAGAGCACGGAGAGTGACGAGACCATCGAGGGAGAATACAACACTGTACGTACGCATTAAAGTCCCCTTAAGCCCCAATAGCCAAAGTAAATCTGTCACGTATGAATGAAACCAATACTGTTAGTTAAATCTGCAAACAAAGTACTTTAACATATTGCATTAGGCATTATCAAACTCTGCATGATTGTCAGTCTTTGAGCCTTAACTATAAGATGTTTTGTCCCGCAAAATTTAGTCATTCTTGCTCTGTAGGGATGACAGGGCTTTATTTTTTGGGAGAATGGTCCCGTTAACCCGGTGACTTCCTTGTCCTCCCTCAGGTGTTGATAGCCGTGGGGCGTGACGCGTGTACAGGCAAGATCGGCCTGGATCAAGCCGGAGTCAAAGTCAACCCCAAGTAAGTTTAACTTCGGGATAGGCGTCCCGTCAACGGGACAGTTGTAAATCATTCAGCGCCGTGTGTCACGATCGCAGATCTTAGAGAAACAACAAATCTCGGTATATATAAGTGTCTTATATCGGCTGAAAGCTTAAGTTCTTGTTAATATAACGGCACTGTCCAATTTACAGTAGCTATATCTGCAAAAAAAATGCCATGCTATTAGTTGAAGCTCCCAACAACAAAACACTTTTTTCACCAAGTTAGGTCTGATAAATTCACCTCTGAAGGTGACATGTGTACTTACATTATGAAATGTTGCTCTGATTTATCATCCGTAGGGTCCCAGAGATAACATGAACTGTCGTTTTGTTAGATAAAACTATTTTTCATATCCTAAAAAGGTCCATATAGCATGCATGATCAATTTTGTATTTCCATTCGTTCAATTTGCGAAGAAAGGAATCGGTGTAAATCTAGCCCTATATGTTGTTTCAACCAGTCAAATCACGTTTGTATGTATTCCTCAGAGATCCTAGAATGTAACCAGACTTCACTATATCATTTAGAGTGTAGTATATCCTATAGGACACCGAATTTGGTCAGAGAGCAACGCCTTCATGGCACGCCGATGACGCGGGCAGTCTTCACTTGATTGGTGCTTATTTTCCGAAGTTAAAGTCAATCGGGGTCAAACAAAGCTAGCTAGATAGCCAATGAGCGGGGCTTTACAGGAGTATGCTGAAACCTAGTATCTATCGCAAAATGTTGCTGCTAACCTTGTGTGACATCAAGCCTTTCCTTTTGGACAAATTAAGAATATGGAGAGTTATGAAAACGGGATGTTTTGCAAATGTTGAACTTATAATATGGCTACTAATACTGGAAAAGCTAAATCAAAGTCCAAGTATACAGATTTGACGATATTCTTGCAGACAAATGTAATGTGAATGTAAATGTCTCCTTCACAATTTGCCCAAATGTACCTGGGTGACTTCACACTAAATGTCATGTAGTTTGCTCGTCCTTCAAGTTATCCGTCTGATACTTTGCACATACACTGCCATCTTGTGGACACCATCGCAATTACAACCAGAGTGATGGTTAGATGTAGGGACCTTTGTTGCATTTCAAAGATGGTTGTAGAAAACAACCGGTTGTTTTTTTGTCTTTGTATTTTCTTCTACCAGATCTATTGTTATATTCACCTACATTCCTTTCACATTTCCACAAACTTCAAATTGTTTCCTTTCAAATGGTACCAAGAATATGCATATCCTTGGTTCAGGGGCTGAGCTGCAGGCAGTTAGATTTGGGTATGTCATTTTAGGCCAAAAAAAATGTACCGTTCCTTTTATTTTCTTCCATTCTCTCATTTCATTCATCCACCCATGCACCCTCGCGGCTGTCACAAATGTGACGCAGACAAGGGTGTGTGTGTGCGCACGCCTGTACCTTTAAGGCTCTCTACAGTCATGGTGATTCAGCACTATTGCCTCACCAGAGGTGTATGAGAGAACTGACAGGGAGGGGTTTTGTGGGGATAAGAGTTTTTGTGTTTGTGCTTTGTAAGGAGAGAAACCCCCTTGTGATGTTACATTGGGACGTAACGGTATCTTAAAAAAATCTCAAGCTTCTTTAAAATGTTGTTAACTGGATTGATTGAGGAAGAAGTGTTTTCATGGGGTTTCTAACATGCAGTTCAGTTATGAATGGGTCAGCCCTACAGAGTGCTCTCTAGGCCAACGGGATAAAGCAAGCACATGAGCCAGGCTTAGGAGTGAGTGCGCCTTAGTCAGTCATATGCCTCAGTCATATGACCTGGTCCCTAGCAGCATTTAAGGAAATGAATGTGTAGTTCATACATGCCTAATCTATGAGAAGAATTACTGTTTTACCTCAATTAACTACGAAATCCGTAGTTTGAAAGTGACTGTTTACTGGAAGCTGTGCAGCGCCATTTTCCTTACATTTTCCCCCACGTGGGCCAGCCCCCTAGCAATTCGTGTTCCAGCCAATGAGGTTCAGCACCTCACCATTTGAGTGACAACTAGACAGATGTGCACACACAGCAGAGCGAGAGAGCAATGGCGTGATGCACATATGTGACGTAGCACGCAGATTTCGGGGACCACTTTTGGCTCTTGAGTGCTCCTTTCAGAACTACTGGCAAAAAATTATACAAACGTAACGGAGAATCTCTTTAACATTGGGCTGACTGACACACGGCTTAAGGTGCACCAGGTTCGGCCTCTCGGTTGCACTACATGAGTGTAGCTTACCAGGCTGGCTAAAGAGACCCACGTCAGGTGGACTTTGAGTTTGGTTTCAACCAGACTAGTAGTTTACATGTGTATTTTTACATCGCTGTTAGTGAGCATTTGTCCTTTGCCAAGATAATCCGTCCACCTGACGAGTGTGGCATATCAAGAAGCTGATTCAACAGCATGATCATTACACAGGTGCACCTTTTGCTGGGGACAATAAAAGGCCATTAAAAGGCTGTTTTGTCACATAACACAATGCCACAGATGTCTCAAGTTGAAGGAGCGTGCAATTGGCATGACTGCAGGAATTTAATGTTAATTTCTCTACCATAAGCAGCCTCTGTTGTTTTTAGAGAATTTAACAGCAAGTCCAACTAGCCTCACAACCGCAGACAATGTGTAACCATGCCAGCCCAGGAACTCCACATCCGACTTCTTCGGCTGCAGGATCGCCTGGGACAAGCTACCTGGACAGCTGATGAAACTGTAGGTTTGTACAATTGAAAAGTTTCTGCGCAAACTGTCAAACAGTCTCAGGGAAGCTCATCTGCATGCTCGTCGACCTCACCAGGGCCTCGACCTCACCAGGGCCTTGACCTGACTGCAGTTCGTCGTCTTAATCGACTTCAGTGGGTAAATGCTCACTTTCGATGGCTACTGGCACGCTGAAGTAGTGTGCTCTTCGCCGATGTATCCCTGTACCGGGCAGACGGTGGCATGTGGGCGAGAAGTTTGCTGACGTCAACATTGAACAGAGTAACCCATAGTGGAAGTGGGTTTATGGTATGGTCAGGCATAAGCTATGGACAACAAACACAATTGCATTTTATCGATGGCAATTTAAATACTGTGACGACATCTGTGACGTAATCCTGAGGCCAATTGTTGTGCCATTCATCCGCCGCAATCATCCCGTGTTTCAGCATGGTAATGCACGGCCCCATGTCACAAGGATCTGTACACAATTCCTGGAAGCTGAAAATGTCCCAGTTCTTTCATGGCCTGCATACTCCACCAGAAATGTCACCCATTGAGCATGTTTGGGATGCTCTGGATCGACGTGTACGGCCGTGTGTTCCAGTTCCCTCCAATATCCAGCAACTTCGCATAGCCAATGAAAAGGACTGGGACAACATTCCAAAAGCCACAACTAACAGCTTGATCAACTCTATGCGAAGGAGATGCGTCACGCAGCATAAGGGAAATATAGATAGTGTCTGGTTTTCTGATCCACCTCCCTACTTTTTTTAAAGTACTGTATCTGTGACCGACAGATGCATATCTGTATTCCCAGTCATGTGAAATCCATAGATTAGGGCCTAATGCTTTTATTTCAATTGACTGACTTCCTCATTTGAACTGTAACTCGGTAATATCTTTGAAATTGTTGCATTTTTTATACATTTTTGTTCAGTCTATATGCATAGACTGAGTATCATTTGCGCTACATGACTGTCGTTGATGATGAATCATCCTCATCGTTGTTGAATACTTTGTCTCCGTTTTGGTGATGGCAAGATCTTAGCCCCACCCAGACAGTCAGTTCCATTCTTCATGTCCACAACCTAGGGCTGGGCGGTATGCCCGATTTTGACTGTACCGCTATTGATGCATGGGCCGGTTGTCGTTTTTACTTTACCTTCTATGACAATATTTTTATGTTTTGGTTTGTTAAATGTGATATGCAACTCAGGCATGTGTACTGTCCGTTTTTATAGTTTACTCCGTTTTGTTTCTTGGGTCGTCTTCCTCTCCTCCTGCATGCCGCTTCCCACCATGCCTTGCCCGCTGTCACTCAAGGAGAGAGCAGTTGGTCGACCATTGAGTCACGAGCACATTCTTGCCGTTCACTCAGCATGGTCAGATGCCACACGATGTTGGTGTGAGCATGTCAACATCTTGTTGCAGCTATCTGGCAGTTCATATGCTGCAGGGACTAGGAGACTAGTCAGAATCGAGGGAAAGCTGAACGGAGCAAAGTACAGAGATCCTTGACGAGAAACTGCTCAAGAGATCTCAGGACCTCAGACTGGGGTGAAGGTTCACCTTCCAACAGGACAATGACCCTAAGCACCCTAATTCGGGACAAGTCTCTGAATGTCCTTGAGGGGCCCAGCCAGAGGCTGGACTTGATCCCGATCTGACATCTCTGGAGAGACCTGAAAATAGCTGTGCAGCGACGCTCCCCATTCAACCTGACAGCTGGAGAGGATCTGCAGAGAAGAATGAGAGAAACTCCTCAAATATAAACTCAGCAAAAAAAGAAAAACCTCCCTTTTTCAGGACCCTGTCTTTCAACGATAATTTGTAAAAATCCAAATATCTTCACTGTAAAGGGTTTAAACCCTGTTTCCCATGCTTGTTCAATGAACCATAAACAATTAATGAACATGCACCTGTGGAATGGTCGTTAAGACACTAACAGCTTATAGACGGTAGGCAATTAAGGTCACAGTTGTGAGAACTTAGGACACTAAAGAGGCCTTTCTACGGACTCTGAAAAACACTAAAAGAAAGATGCCCAGGGTCCCTGCTCATCTGCATGAACGTGCCTTAGACATGCTGCATGGAGGCATGAGGACTGCAGATGTGGCAAGGGCAATAAATTGCGATGTCCGTACTGTGAGACGTCTAAGACAGAGCTACAGGGAGACAGGACGGACAGCTGATCGTCCTCGCAGTGGCAGACCACCTGTAACAACACCTGCACAGGATCGGTACATCCGAACATCACACCTGCAGGACAGGTACAGGATGGCAACGACAACTGCCCGAGTTACAATCCCTCCATCAGTGCTCAGACTATCCACAATAGGCTGAGAGAGGCTGGACTGAGGGCTTGAAGGCCTGTTGTAAGGCAGGTCCTCACCAGACATCACCATGCAACAATCTCGCCTATGGGCACAAAACCACCGTCACTGGACCAGACAGGACTCAAAAAGTGCTCTTCACTGACGAGTCGTGGTTTTGTCTCACCAGGGGTGATGGTTGGATTCGCGTTTATCGTTGAAGGAATGATCATTACACCGAGGCCTGTACTCTGGAGCGGGATTCATTTGGAGGTGGAGGGTCCGTCATGGTCTGGGGCGGTGTGTCACAGCATCATCGGACTGAGCTTGTTGTCATTGCAGGCAATCAACGCTGTGCGTTACAGGGAAGACATCCTCCTCCCTCGTGGTAACCTTCCTGCAGGCTCATCCTGACTTGACCCTCCAGCATGACAATGCCACCAGCCATAATGCTTGTTCTGTGCGTGATTTCCTGCAAGACAGGAATGTCAGTGTTCTACCATGGCCAGCGAAGAGCCCAGATCTCAATCCCATTGAGCACGTCTCGGACCTATTGGATCGGAGGGTGAGGGCTAGGGTTATTCCCCCCAGAAATGTCTGGGAACTTGCAGGTGCCTTGGTGGAATAGTGGGGTAACATCTCACAGCAAGAACTGGCTAATCTGGTGCAGTCCACGAGGAGATGCATTGCAGTACTTAATGCAGCTGGTGGCCACACCAGATACTGTTACTTTTGATTTTGACTTTTAACATTATTCCATTTCTGTTAGTCACATGTCTGTGGAACTTATTCAGTTTGACTGTTGTTGAATCTTGTTCTGTTCATGCAAATATTTAAACACGTTAAGTTTGCTGAAAATTAACACAGTTGACCGTGTGAGAACGTTTTTTTTTGTTGTTGCTGAATTTAGGTTTGCCACGCTTGTAAACTCATACCCAAGAATACGCAAGGCTGTAATCGCTGCCAAAGGTGCTTCAACAAAGTACTGAGTAAAGGGTCTGAATACTTGTGTAAATGTGATATTTTATTTTTATACATTTGCATACATTTCTAAACTTATTTTTGCTTTGTCATTATGGGGTATTGTGTGTAGATTGAGGTGGGGGGGGGGGTAATTTAATCAATTTTAGAATAAGGCTGTAATGTAACAAAATGTGGAAAAAGTCAAGGGGTCTTAATTCTTACCGAATGCACTGTATATGGTATTTTCTTTACTTAAATAATGCACCATTAAAAAGTGTGACCCGAACACCCTCTTATTGGTTTACCCTCAATCACGGAACAATGGCGTTCTTTGCACAGATATTTCTCAACCGGGAAACACACAACCACTATTTTGTCAACATCCTATGGTCACATTACATAATTCTTTCACATTACACTAAAATGTCTGTCGCAAGATCTGATACTTTCATTTGCGAACAGTGTGGATATTTTCACCGATTTTAGTCTCAGCTTAATGTAGAACGCACGTTGGGAATGCTAAAATATTGACTTTGTTTTGTATTCCACTTAATTTGTCAAGTGGGATTTATTGACCACATTCTGTACTTGTTGGACCTTTCACTTTACTCTGTTCTCCAATGAGTTCCTATGATGCCCTAAAATTTTTCAATCCGTCCGCTGCATAATAAAGGTCACATAGATTGGTGCGTATGTATTCTGCAAACTGTTCTTATACATGTATGTGTAGTAAGTCTAGACCAGGGATCTGCAACTTGTGGCTCCATGGGGATCTATAATTAGTCAAATGGGAGTCGCCAGTCTTTTTACCCTAGCTAAGCTTCCACTTCTTTTTTTTTCTTCTTTTTTTTTCCCGCCTCCTCCAGGAACGGTAAGGTTCCGGTGAACGACGAGGAACAAACCAACGTGCCACACATCTACGCCATCGGAGACATCCTGGAGGGCAAGTGGGAGCTGACACCCGTGGCCATCCAGGCCGGAAAGCTGTTGGCACGCCGGCTGTACGCGGGAGCCTCGCTCAAGGTAATTATTGGACAGCGGGCCTCGATTCACCCCTTGGGAGTTAACATGCTTTTCTATTGATAGACCATGGCAGTTTGTCAGTGTGACTCTTCTCTCCGTTGTCCCTCTGCTTTTAATAAGATTGGCTTTTGTTGCTTTCAAGTTCAAATCTTAATGTTGGCCCTCGTTGGTGTTATATGGCGGGGCCTTTGCTCTCCACCTAAAATGTAAAAACTAGGAGAAACCATGTAAAAATGTTCCCTAGCTTCTATCATCATACTGTAGTATATTCTGTCTGGTGAACCTCTGTAAATTGTCATGTCTTGTTGTTTATTATTAACTGCGGTTGAATGTTGTTGTGTGCAGTGTGACTACGTAAACGTTCCCACCACTGTGTTCACCCCTCTGGAGTATGGCGCCTGTGGGCATTCTGAGGAGAAAGCTATTGAGCTGTACGGCCAAGACAACTTGGAGGTAGCTGCTGACGCAACACACAGACACACACACAGACACAGAGCCCACTTCCAGCCTAGTGGTACTACAGCCACATCACACACTTCAACACCACTTGCACTGAACATTACAGACCGAAATCAACTGACATTTAGGCTCTGCTCCAATCTCCAATATGCATTGTAGCATACCAATTTAAATGTGGATATTGACTCGCCAGCTATTAAACAGTGATACCGATCATATACACTCAGTGGTCAGTTTATTAGGTACACCACGCCGTTCACAAATGGTTCGCTCCTACAGAGTGACTCATCGAGGCATTCAGTTACTGTTCGATCGAATGCAAAACTAGTGACCTAAGCGACTTTGAGCATGGTTGAGCGTTGTGTCATGCGCGCCGGTTACAGTATCTCAGAAACGGACGTGTCCTCCTGGGCTTTTCACGCACAGGAGCGCGACAAACAAAACAACATCCAGTCAGCGGCAGTCCTGTGGGCGAAAACAACACATCGATAAGAGGTCGAAGGAGAACGGCAAGAATCGCGCAAGCTAACGGGCGGGCCACAAACAGGCAAGTAACGGCGCAGTAGTGGTTTGCGGAACGGAATCTCGGACCACACAACTCGTCGGTCTTTGTCACGAATGGTCTATTGCGGCAGACATCCACACCGGGTTCCACCCCTATCAGCTAAAAACAAGAAGCGGGTCATGCTATCACCAACACTGGACAATTGAGAGGTGGAAAGACTTTTCCTGGTCCGACGAATCCTGGTTCCGTCATGCTAATGGCTGAGTCACGATTTGGCATAAGCAGCAGGAGTCCATAGCCCCAACCTGCCTGGTGTCAACTGTATAGGCTGGTGGCTGTGGTGTAATGGTGTGGGGAATGTTTTCCTGGTGCACGTTAGGTCCCTTGAGATCAATTGAGCAACATTTCCATGCCCTGAAATTCCGACTGTTCTGGAAGCGATGGGGGGTCCGACCAGAACTAGATGGGTGTACCTAATAAAATGTCCACTGACTGTATAATACTAGGACTAACATATCACAGGTTAATGTTGTGGTGTTAGTGTTTTTGCAATGAAGAACTAACACCACAACTAACAACCGTACTGTAACATATGCACGTGGAGACAGATGCGGTTAGAATGACTTACAAAATAAACAAAGGTCAAGTTCAATAGCGGCCCTGTGTTTTGTGCAATCATGTGACGTGGCAGGATTTTATCCTGTATTTTAAGCCGTATCCAGACATGAGAATTGCCCATTTAAATGAAAGGTATTGTCTGAGGATGGTGCTGGACCATCTGGCATAAAAAGAAAAGGTGACAGTTTGATGAAAAAATATTTAAATAATGGTTAACCTGTTTTGGCTGCAGCCCGACGTCGGTACACTTATGACAACAGCCAGCTCAAAGTGCAGGGCGCGAAATTCAAAAGATATTTTTTTTAAATATTTAACTTTCACACATTAACAAGTCCAATACAGCATATGAAAGGTACACATCTTGTGAATCAAGCCAACATGTCCGATTTTTAAAATGTTTTACAGGGAAGACACAATATGTAAATCTATTAGCTAACCACGTTAGCAAAAGACACCACTATTCTTACTCCATCAGTTTTTTACTCCATCAGTAGCTATCACAAATTCGACCAAATAAAGATATAAATAGCCACTAACCAAGAAACAACTTCATCAGATGACAGTCTGATAACATATTTATTGTATAGCATATGTTTTGTTAGAAAAATGTGCATATTTCAGGTATAAATCATAGTTTACATTGCAGCTACAGTCAGAAATTGCACCGAAAGCAGACAGAAAAATTACAGACACCAACGCCAAATAACTAAATACTCATCATAAAACATTTCTGAAAAATACATAGTGTACAGCAATTGAAAGACAGGCATCTTGTGATTCCAGACAATATTTCCGATTTATCAAGTGTTTTACAGCGAAAACACAATATAGCGTTATATTAGCGTAGCCACAATAGCCAGAAACACTTGGGCGCCGACGACCAGTTCACATGCACGACAGATATTAGAAATAGCATCATAAAATGTTTCTTACTTTTGGTGATCTTCCGTCAGAATGTTGGACAAGGTGTCCTTTGTCCAGAACAGTCGTTGTTTGGATCTGGAACGGCAAATTTCCCTCTTGATTTAGCATGGGCACTTACCAAGTGGTACGGATCTCTCCAACGTCAACAAAGTCAGAGAACGGAACACGGCAAAACTCCCGAAAAAATTTCAATAATCTGATTAAACTATATTGAAAAAACATACTTTACGATGATATGGTCACATGTATCAAATAAAATCTAAACCGGAGATGTTAGTCGTCCATAACGACAGCTAAACAGAAGGCAAATCCATGTCCCCTTTCGCGCGCTCCAGAAACAGGAAATGGACGGTCACGTCATACAAAGAGCTTTAATTCCACCTCAGACCAAGATAAACACGAAATGTCTTCTCTCACCGCCTCTTGACAACCAGGGGAAGGTGTATGAAGTGTACGTAGACTCTTACGTATCATGCCCATGTATAGGCAGGAAGTTGAACAGCGCATCGATTTCTGACATTCCACTTCCTGGTCAGGAAATGTGCTGCAGAATGAGTTCTGTTTCACTCAGAGAAATAATTCAAACGGTTTTAGAAACTAGAGAGTGTTTTCTATCCAATAGTAATAATAATATGCATATTGTACGAGCAAGAATTGAGTACGAGGGCGTTTGAAATGGGCACGATTTAACTGGCTACTCAATACTGCCTCTTGCAGCCATAAGAAGTTAAATAAAATAAACATGTCACACATTTGCACAAAACACAGGGCCTTAGTTATAACACCACACTCTAGAAACATACACGCATGACACATTAATTTTTAAATTCAAGTTATTCTGCCCTTTCTGTATGTGTATGTATTTTAATGTGTGTCCTTAACTGTGTAGGTGTACCACAGTCTCTTCTGGCCTCTGGAGTTCACTGTCCCCAACAGGGACAACAACAAGTGCTACTCCAAGATCATCTGCAATAAACTGGACAATGTAGGAACCCTCCTCTCTGCTAACTCACCTGACTACCTGTTTGATTCATGGATACTGCAATTGTCACTTTTGCTGTGTAGAGTTCAAAAGTTCTCACATTTGAAAAATTCAGGAAACCTGAAAAATTATTTTGTTAGAGGAACAAAAATGTTCCACCCTTGTCTCCGGTCAAGAAGCTATGTGAACACTTTGTCACTTTTGACACCATGTTTCTGAAAGCTATTCTAGAATAACAATGGACACACATGTCGAATTCAATAGCCATATTGAAGAATACAAGTTCCGATATGCAGGGTCTGGCTAACATAAACTTGTAGATGACCTATACACTTGATCTATCGGTAACATCACTCTCTCTGCAGGATCGTGTGATCGGATTCCACTACCTGGGGCCCAACGCAGGCGAGGTGACGCAGGGCTATGGCGTGGCCATGAAGTGCGGACTGACTAAAGAGCAGCTGGACAACACCATCGGCATCCACCCCACCTGCGCTGAGGTAAGACCGATCGCCCACCAGCTGCAGGCCGCATTTCATTCCAGAGTTGCTCCCCCATTTTTGCCCTCGTTTTCTCTCCTCCTCGGATTGGTTGTAGACATAGGATGTGTGCCCTCTATCCATCTCCATCTTTCCCATTAATCACTGCTGACTGCTTTTGATATACATTCACACATTTTTTAAAATGTCTAACATGCAAGTCCCTCCACGGTGAAAAAAAGTAACTTGCAGAACGTTTTCTGATTGCCTGAGTCGATCTGGCAGTGAGCCACGACAAGTTATTCGACCTTAGAACCTATCAAATCAAGAATTTAATTGTCAACTAAAGGCTGGAAAACTAACTACTGTAACAGCTGACAGTTAGCACCACAGGCAACTATTGCCATTACGTTCAAGGCTAAGGTTATCACAGTATTTTGTAGCAAGTGTACCCTCTATCCATCTCTATGGTTGTAGCTTTAAATCGGTTGCTTTTGCCCAGTTGTCTTTACATTTGTGAACGAGCCGCAGCGCCTCACCACACCACAGAGATCAACGGTCGTTCTGCTTCTTCTCTTCCAGACCTTCACCACCATGGAGGTGACCAAGAGCTCGGGCGGTGACCTCACCCAGGCGGGCTGCTGAGGTTAAACCCTGCTCGTTTAGCAGGCTGTCCCGTTCTTCATCTTAGATATCTCCATCGCCCTCCCTCTCACCTTGTATCTCTGTGCCAACCTGGCCGCCACTCAAATTCTACATCCAAGACCAATCTCTTCTCAGGAAAAAAACAATGAGGTGATTAGAAACCAGGGTAGCGGGGTCTGAATGAATAAAACCACTCATTTGGGAATAGAGGTGGATGGGGAAATATGTCTCACTGTCTGAAAGATTGAGCCAAAAGATGCACTGAGGTGGCCTGTAGCGTGGACATACAAGGTGAGATAATGAGATGAGGTGAGTTACGATCTATGGGACAGCCTACTAGACAGCGGGGTTACTCTGCTGCTTTTACGAGGTGCCACTTGTGTGTCTTGCTCAGAGGTGCACCACCCCTCTAGGGATGTGTGAGTGCTGTTTGACGTCCTGGCCCTTAACCCAGTCGCTGTGGTGGGCTAGGACCGATGTCCCTCTGTGTCCAAAGGCACATGGGGTGAACCGAACCCTTCGTCCAACTCCCCAACTTAAACACATTTTACACACGCATACATACACTCACGTAAGATATTGTTTATTTTGTCATCACGTCTCTTCTGTCAAGCCATCAACATTATTGGCAGAAGTGTACTATCAAATATCTCATATGAAGACAAAAAAATCAATGAGGTTAATGTGGTGGGCAAAGATTATGTTTATTTTTAATCTGCATTTCTCATGGTATCGACCTTTCTCCACATCAAGGTCGTTAGCCTTAGATTAAAGATGCCTCCCAGTTCCAATTTCTACCAAAGTGTTACCCAAAAAGGTGACAGAAGTTAAGAGAAAAAGAGCCTCCGACATTCAAAGCTCTGCTGCTTCAGGAAACACTTTCTGTTAGGACTTCCAAGGAATGAATACATACAACTCGAATTGTACTCAATGTTAAAAATAAATACATCTTAAGTTTACAGTGGAGAATTAAAAAAAATGCTTATTTGTATCAGTTTGCTGTTTCGTTTGCCACTGCATTATTTGTGTATTTAAGATGTAGCCAATCTGGTAGAGGAATTTATTTACTCTTAAAATACTGTCCTATCTGACTTGTTGTTGAGCGGTGACACGTCAAACTGTATAAATGACTGCTTCACTGGTATCACCTTTGTAGATGATCTTTTGAAGACAAATAAAAGTTATGTCAACATGCAAGCTATCATCTTGGCTGTTCGTTTGCTGTCTCAAAGTGAAAGTGAAGATATGTTACTTTTATTTTTGCTTCTATCATGAAGTGACCTGTTCCGTGTGGTTGCCTAAAGTAGGGTTAGTGGTTGATGGCAATCTTGTGCATGTTAATTTCCAGAGATACGGAGTCGGCTGTATGGTCTTCAGTCTGCGGTGTCGTTTCCTTCTTACTGGAAAGTGCCAGCAATGTAGCCTACACCGTGATGCGCTTGTGTCATGTTGCCAAGTGTGACTGACATTGGAGCTGGGACATTACTTGCATATCAAAAATGATTATTAGTACAAGTGTATTGGTAAAGGGAAAGATATGTTGGCCATTTTTAGAGGCAATTGTTCTTCAACCTATATTATTGAACCTGTACGTTTAAAGTTGAACTGAGGGAGGATTTTAGGAAAAACAACTCGATTTCACATTGTTTGCTGAGAACCCTCTTTCCATACAAGTGGGCGTGCTGTTTAATAGTGATGAGATCATTATTGGATTATTTTAATTACCTTCATTCATCGCCCACATTGGTACAGTGGATCAAGCCAGTCTGTTGAAGTGGGCACCCAACATCAGAAAAGGGACGTTTTGAAACATTTTAAAATGGGGGGTATTTCCTTTTCTTTTTGAGTATTTATTTCTATGGGTCTATTCAGCCAGCCAAGTGGCGGTTATGATCAAAAGAACCTAGACAGGTGTGACGCTTTTGTTGGGTTTAGTGGCTCCGTCTTACGTTTAGCTGTATGAACGTTGTCACCTGCACACGCTGCCATGACAACTCTGGCCTTTGTGAATTTTAATTTACTTTAGTCCTTACAGTTTAATTGAAACTCAATCTACCAGCGATATGGTTAAATTAATCTGTCATTCAGATGAGAGCTTTTTAAACAAATGTGGAGCCAGTGGTGTAAAGTATTTAAGTAAAAATACTTTAAAGTACTACTTAAGTAGTTTTTTGGGGCCGTCTGTACTTTACTAGTTTATATATTTTGGACAACTTTTACTTCACTACATTCCCAAAGAAAATAATGTGTTTTTTTACTCTATACATTTTCCCTGACACCCAAAATTACTCTTTACATTTTGAATGCTTAGCAGGACAGAATTTTTTTCCAATTCACACACTTATCAAGATAACATCTGGTCATCCCTACTGCCTCTGATATTGCGGACTCACTAAACACTTATTTGTTTGTAAATGACGTTGGAGTGTGCACTTGGCTATTTGTAAATGGAAAAAACAAAAATTGTGCCCTCTGGTTTGCTTAATATAAGGCATTTGAAATGGTTTATACTTTTAATTTTGGTACTTAAGTATATTTGAGAAATTACATTTACTTTTGATACTTAAGTATATTTAAAACCAAATCCTTTTAGACTTTTACTCATAGTATTTACCTGGGTGACTCACTTTTTTACTTGAGTCTTTTTCTATTAAGGTATCTTTTACTTTTACTCAAGTATGACAATTGGGTACTTTTTCCCACCACTGTCCGGAGTTCTACCCCTCTGTTAGTCAACCTTTTCCCTGAGTTTGTTCAGGGTGATACCTCAGTAATTCAAGGCATAAGACAGTTATTATAAATGTGTGACAGCGAACCACGAACAATCCAGAAGGTTGAATAAAGTGGGAAGTAGACTCTCTTCCAGTTTTGTTCTGTCCTTTTGAGATCAGGGCCCGTATCTACAAAGTGTCTCAGATTAGTAGTGCTGATCTAGGATCTGTCCATACAATCTTATTCATGATGCTCTAAAAGGCCAAACTGACCCTAGATCAGCACTCCTACTCAGTCTTGGTGGAAATGGCCCCCCGTCCATGTAATTTTATTTGTTATGAGCTAAAAGGCTGATCCTATATAAGCACTCCTACTCTGAGATGCGTTATGAATACAGGCCCAGGTAGGAACATGCTGCCGTTTTGACTGACATTGTTTCAAGAACGAGGCTTGTTCTCCATACAGTTCTCTCTCACCGAGGAAGTTGTGTCAAGGATTTGCAAATGTGCAAAGACCCAAAGCCACAGTGTACTTTTGTTACAACACCCAAGGCTGGCAGTTCCTGTGTTGATTCACGATATGCTATCAATGACGAGGCAAATATTAGTCCTGTCCCACTGCAAAACATGACCACAGTTATGGCTGGCCCTCCTTATCAACATGCCCTAACCACATCTTATGTTGTAATGAAGGAGTCTTTTGTTGAAATGTCCTTGTCTTTATAGTCTAATACAAGGTATTCTGGTTTTACATACATACCATTATGTTATTCTTTTCATCAAACAATCAGTGGTTGTTAGCATATTTCCATTGAATGTAATTAAGTTAAGTAGCTTGGATTGCAACCTGAACAGGTAATCTAGTTTGCTGTATTACAACTCGATGTTTTTCCAACTTCCTTGAGCTGTAACTGACTCTTGCGTCAGTGACTCACTGATCCTATCATTTAGTATGAATGGATGGATCATTCCTTGTTAGAGGTAATGTAGCGTTTGTATTTGGGGTTTATTTTCCCACTTCTTCCTCCTATGCCCTACTGTGTTGTTCACACAGTGCCAGAGTGCGGGACATGGACTCAACGTTGCCCCCTACTGATGCGTTGGACTATTAAAGTCACTGATGAAAAGCCTAGGTGCTATGTAGAGTGAAGCTTTTGAAGGCTTCCATGATCCTTTTATAGGATGTATTTAGACTAGTTTAAAGTGCGACCATTCTACCAAACACCCTTGTATGAATGTGAGCAGTAGATAACTTTGATACAAAATAAGTAGAAATGTAAAATAATTAATATTTTCAGTTAGACTGAGTTACGAATAAGGAGAATAATTTTGTTTCTCCTAGTCTCAAAATGTTTCACTGTTTTTATCATTGTTGTCCAGTAGGGGACAGCGGTCTCATATTCCTCTCCAACCACTACCTCCTAGTCCATGAAGAGTTAGTGTTCTCATTCCAGTACATCAATCAACTGCTACGGAGTAAAGTGATTTCAGAGAGCGTTACTGTTATTCCTACACCCTTCCGATACCAGCCTCCTGGCCCCTAAATTGAGGGTGGTCCAAATTGACAACCAGTGATCAATAAAGCATGAAAAGGTCATTGTTGTTCAACAGCATGAGAAGGTAAAGGTTTTTAGCCCAACAGATAAGAGTTTGCAACTTGCCTAGCTCAAGTGAGAGCAAAACAATTATTTGCATAAAGACCAATACAGTCTGCATATTTTGACTCCTATTGATTTATTTTTTATTTTTACCCATTGTATGTGTTTGGGACTATTCAAGAAGCACCATTATCAGTTAACGTCTTGGACTTTCCCCCCCGGAATTACCTTGGAATGGCTGCAGTTTGCTGTACAGTTTGGGAACATGATATTCCCAATAAACAAAATGTACCCTTCTCCTCTGGAGAAAATGTGTTTCCAATGAAACCCTGGAGCCAGTGTAGGGTTTTCAAGGAGGAAGAGGTGGTAACGGGGAGGTAAGAAGTGAGGGAGGGAGTGAGTGAGCTCATATACCTCAACACTGTCAGAAGGGAGCTCAGCCTTGGACCTGTGTCAAGCGCAGAGCAAGAGAGCATGCCAGGCTCTCGCTCACTTGCACTTTTCTGTCACCTTCTCCTTTGCCCTACTAATGCTAAAACAGTTACCGCAGCAGATTTTTTTTTAAACTAGGCAAGTCACTTAAGAACAAATTCTTATTTACAATGACGGCCTACTCCAGACAACACTGGGACAATTGTGCGCCACCTTATGGGACTTCCAATCACAGCCAGTTGTGATACAGCCTGGATTTGAACCAGGGTGTCTGTAGTGACTCCTCTAGCACTGAGATGCAGTGCCTTAGGGATCGGCCCATTTTTTTCTATTTTCAAACAGGTCACTGTCCACCTGCTTTACATTTTAGTCATTTAGCAGATGCTCTTATCCAGAGGGACATGCAGTTAGTGCGTTCATCTTAAGATAGCTAGGTGAGACAACCACATATCACAGTCGTAGTAAGTACATTTTTCCTCAGTAAAGAAGTTATCGACAAAGGCAGTGCTAGTAGGAAAAGACGAGCAAGGTTTTATTTATTTAAAAATACATTTTGGGGGGTCTAGTTAAACACAGGTTTAATGTCTAGTCAAACGCAACAGACTAATTGGCCTCAGAGCTGACAATGACCACTCACCATTATCTCCCTCATAAACTGGCAAGCTTCACACCGTCTGCCTACGAGGGCTCTCGTTTGATCACTTGCATGTATCCTAATCCACACTGGTTCCGAGCAGGACCTTCTGCCCTGAGACCCAGTGGGAAGCGGAGGTGCCAAATGTCTGGGGGGGTCAAGAGGCAAAGGCTGCTGTACAGGACATGTTACTAGCTCTTAATTAGCTGTGCATGCCCCGACCCGAACCTGGGTCCAGCGACTGTCATGCCAACAAGTTAATTGTTACGCCAAGAGGTCCGAACATCTTGACAAGGTCGCTAGGTGTTGGGTTAAAGTCGCTACATTACCCTCTTCCTTTGGGAGAGCGTGTCCCCACGCTTCTCTTTACCGTGTCCCTCATGTGTACACGCCTCTCCAATGGCCCCACTTCTGACACCAATGTAGCAATTTCGGGTCCAGCAACTGTCATGCCAACACCTTAACCGCTATGCCAAGAGGTCAAAACCTCTTGACGAGGTCGCTAGGTGTTGAGGTCGCTACTATATGATCAGCAAACAGATTATTCAGTCCCTCTAACAACCACATGTCCACTTAAGAATAAGTGTCCCTAATACATGTACAGGTATGCTGTAATTACGAGTAGATTGTTGAATATTCACGCCTTTGGTGAGAGATAACATATACACATGCTGAAGGTATAAGAGAAGTATAAGTAGGCTGCTATGCAACAATTTGTACCTAGACTGTAATTACGCCACAACAGCGTATCTAGCTACCATGTAATACTATATACTAGAATGCATCATTATCTTACTGTATTACTGATAACGTTTAGTTAGCCACTACTGGTAGATGCAGGGTCAATAAACCCATGCCAAATATTGATTGATTTCTAAAAGGCCTTATATAGCCTAAATATCACTGTAATCATACATTGTATACCAGGCGTCGATTTGCATTGATACCAGAATGGTTCATTGAATACGTATCATATTTCTTCCCAAATGTTCCAACGCTTGGGGGTGTATGTAGCCAAAGCGTCGCCCGTGCCATACATGTTTCTGGAAAGTAAAGAGTTAACAGCAAAGCTCACATTTGGAAAGATCTTAAGCTCTGAAGGTTTGCTGAAGGGCATATAAACCCCTTCGTCGTAAGAGAACTCGATTGCCGTTTTAATTTCGAATAAACTGCCTTCTACCCTGGCCAGTACATTTGTTCAGAACTCGAGCGACTGGTATGGCAAGTTGTGTCTGCAACTAATTATTTGCTGACTTCACGTAACTGTCGCTCCTTTTGCGGTTGGACTGTTGTAACTTTTCACCGGCGCAGGATATGCGTGGATGTACATCAAAATGATGAATCGCACAAGTAACAACCAGCAATTTGACTTGAAGAAGAGACGGTTCTATCTGTACCCGAGCAATGTACTCGAATCTCCAAATCCCTAACGTTACTTGAGCGTTGAACGGTCCTTTTTCGCATGAACCACAGAAGGACTTGGGTCGGCTTTGTCGTTCCTAAAGATTAAGGATGAGAAAACCCAAAGTTAATCGGATGGTTCTTGCAATGTGCTTGTGGTGTTTTATAATGGTTATATTCTATGTTCACAGCAACCTGAAACCAGGTGAGTCAAATATCCTGCACAAGCCGTTTACTGTATTCGTGCATTTGTCATATTTCAGTACATGGAATGGAATATGCATGTTTTCCCATGTGTTTTGCATACAAAGTGACTTTTGAACTTATCTCTATTAAAACTCTTAAATTGTATATTTTAGGAGTAAAACTAATCCATTGTATTTAGACAAATAATAATAATGTCTCCTGTGTTCTAATACAGTGTGAATAGATAGCAGGGGCATGTCATAACCAAACCATGTATGATAGCCAAGTAGCCTGCAGGCTTCCATGCCAGCACTTATTCATACTTTTCATTATAATGGGTTTAAAAAGGCTCGATAGAGGTGTACACAGTGTACAAAACATTAGGAACACCTATTTCCATTACATAGACTGACCAACATCAATAATCCTTTATTGATGTTGGTCCCATGTGGCTCAGTTGGTAGAGCATGGTGCAACGCCAGGGTTGTGGGTTTGATTCCCACAGGGGACCAGTACAAAAACTCAAAATTAGAAAGGTGTTCCTAATGTTTTGTACAAAGTGTATATGCCCATTTACTTAACAGAAATTCTACTTCAGTGAGAAAGTTTGTCATTTTGCAGACTTGACCTACACCACACCATAGAAACACGTCTCCATTGCCTTACTGTCAGTGAGTAAACCACAGAGATATGTTTAAAGTGCGTGTTACTGTTGTATGGTGTCTCCACCCCACTCTCTCAACAGCTTTCAGCAATGTTTTACCTCATGTCCCACCCTCTGTCTCCGTTTCCCTTTGGGACGTGGAGCAGAATGGAGGAAAGCCCTAATTGCCAGCCTGATTGGTTCAGTGTTTCCTCTGCTATGTGGAAGAACGTGGTGTGAGTTTGCTGCCGTTAGTGTATCCGTTCACTGTGAGACCCGGCCTTCTCCTCTACCCCACATTGGTCCCTCTTTGCCCGTACAATTGCCTCATTCAGACATGTCCAACCATACTAAGTCCATGTGGTCCTACAAGGTAACATTTTGGACTTTTTATAAAACCTTTGTACAGAATGGTCACCTTTGTGGAGCTCTGTAGGTGCGTGTTGCTCTACTTATGACATTAGTTTTAAAGAACTTATTTCATTTATCAAATCAAAGTCCTAAACTTAAAATGCTGTTGAAATGACTCCCTTTCTATCTAGCATAGTGCCATGGAAGGTTTTGCTCAAGCTAAGGTCAATCAATGTGGGTTTGTCACTACTACATGTATAACCAAAAGGCATTTTACAGGTGCATCTTATTGTAGGTCTTCAGCATGACATAAGCACAAATGTATGCATGGTTTTCTGTAACAGGAAATGCCCCTGAGCATTCAAGATGTCAATAGATCTACATGAAAGAGCACACTATCATACCGATGCACAGGTCTGGGGAAGAAAATCTGCATCCTTTGCCAAATGAATTTGGATAGGCTTCAAAATGTTGCAGTCGGGCGTGCAGATGAGACTTTTGAACATTTCCATTTCTAAGTCTGTTTTGTCAGACCACAGTCTGACGTAATGTCTTACTATGTTAACAAAGGGAGAGTATCATATCACACTGGACAGCATTGTTTAACTTACAAAAGGGCAGCGTCATTTTCTCCCACTTGCTGAATGGGAATTCTGTGTGCACAGTCCTCACTCTCAAGTTCAAGGAAAATAATTACATAGACTGCACCAGATGCTGGCTATAGCCTCTGATCCCCTGACCCAGGAGACACGAATAAAGTGTTTGTGGTGGCCACGCTACAATCAACGTGTATTTAACCCAATATACCCTTTGTGGTTTGCAGCGAAAGCCAGTGGATCTTGAGGGTCCGACAAAAGCCTTGGTGGAACAACACGACTCTTGAAAAGATGTGAGACAGCATACGTGGCACTTAACCTCAATGGAATGTTATGTCTATAACACAGACACACTGCCAGGATCCTTCCACCACTAACCTCTCTATATGCCCTGTAAGCCAGTGCATGCTTCTGTGGTGTACAAGTCAGATATATGTTTTACAAGTGGTTGGTGAAAGAAGACACACAAGGCTCCAACCAATGATTTCACTCATTTAGTGCTGATCTGAGGCCTGATTGCCCTATCTTGGTCCCAACCATAATCATTATGGCTGATTTAAGGAAACCTGGCCGTAGATCAGTGCTTGGGGCAACTATCAGCTTACACTGTGATGTTGGTCCCCACCTCATACCTGCCTTGCCTGGGCTTGACTCAAGAGCATTGGGGTCATAAAATACTTATCTGCTCAACACGCGAGTGTCAAAAACAATTGCAGTACCCCAGACTAATACAAATATCCTTAGCCACAAATCTGTACATTGTCTTACCTTTTAGAAGAGTAGGAGCACAGTGTCTTGAACTTTGTTCTGGGGAATGTTCCAGTCTCTCCTATGTTTGTCATTGTTGTTTGACTTCAGTCTAGTACTACGTGTCCCAGAAGAGATACCGACTGACTGTCTGTCATGCAGATCTCGATGGTACTCTCAGGTTGCCAAGTGAAATTAGTTCTGCCTGAGATTGCCGTCAGATCTGTAGCCATCTTGGGATATTGATGACAGTTCAGTTCAGCCCTGCTGTTCCAAACTGTTCTTTTCCCCCTGCCAGTTGCATATTCATGTAGAACACAGGAGGTTGGTGGTACCTTAATTGGGGAGGACAGGCTCGGGGTAATGGCTGGAGCGGAATGGGTGGAATGGTATCAAACACATGGTTTCCATGTGTTTCCTCCTCCAAGCATCCTCCTGCTCAGCATCCTCCAATTATGTAGATCAATCGCTCCAGGATTAGATTAGTTTGTGTGATGCGGGAACACGGATTTCTTCGCTCACTCTGGTTTTGTTCATAATTGGCCTCTATTACTTCCAGCTGCTCTCACCATGGCACAAATCCCTATGTAGGATTGGATTATCTTCTCACACAGAAGACTTCTGGGAATGGCAATGGGAATTCTCTCCATTTAGTTTTGTGGAATTTGGATGTAATCTGTCAACCCTGTGTTCTTGTTTTGTCCCCAGTTTTGCACTGTCACCTAAATGTTGGCTTTGACGTTAAAACTGTTCCTAGATCTGTGCTGAAGGTCACCTTATATCCCCTAGACTGCCCATGCTGACTCAGCAATTTCGCAGATCACCGTTGAGCGCTTTGAGAGGCTTGTTCTCCTCACTAAGGGAAACACTTGTCTCCTGATCGGGCGTAGCATGTAAGGTCTTCCAATGTCATCAACCTGGCACGCAATTAAAGACTTAAACCTTGGTGATGACCCAAAGAACCGCCTGGAAGATGACCCTCCTTGTGGAACACCATAGCCTGTTTTGATGCTATAGCAGCCTTGCTACTCTTTTTACCCCCACAAATTTGCCTATAGACAATATAAGCCCCCACCTGTTCTGTAATCCATACTATGTGTCTCGGGGAAAGACCAAGAAGATACCTGCCCCACATCTGCTTGCACTCTCCTAAGACTCTAACTCTCGTTAAAAAGATAACCCCCATCACCCACGTGCCCGTGGATGTGCACTAACACCCTTCACATACATTGCAGCAGCAGGGGGGATCGGCCTCCACACAGCAGTGTCTCTCTCAGTAAAGCTCCTCACTTTGGCAGACCTGGAGAGCCGTGGAGGGGGATGGGGCCCCTGCTCCCCGAGGGATTTCCACACAGAGCAGCGTTCATGGCAGGGACAAGAGAAACACACATTGGCCTTTCTACATTCTGCATCTCCTAAGCTCTTGCTACTGTACCAGAAAGGGAGAGTGGGAAAGAGAGAGGATTAGCATGGGTTCTGGTCAAGTAAACTAATAGGACTTGGTCAGCTCACATTAAATGGGTTTTTGGTTGAGTGCTATGAACACCTTTATAGAGTACCACGGTATGAGTCATAATACCCATAAAACCTAGCGGTCAAACAGGGAAATGGTTCCAATCGTTTTTCCACGATTCATTTTTCCCATAGGGAATTTTAGAAACACTTAAAATAAGGGCTGTGTTTCGTGTCGGCTTACCTTTGCGTGACATTTTGATAACCAGGTAAATCTCAATCAGACAAGATGAGTTTTATCAATATATTTGGCTCTATTTACTCTCAGATTCAAAAATGCTAATTAGCATCAAAGTAGACATTGTGCAAGACCACAAGTCCTTGAAAGCTCCTGCACGCCATCTCTAGCTGACACCTTTACTAACAGGTATTTAGTCAATTTAAAACGTGCACAAAACAGTTCACAGAACTGTAAATTTAAAGAAATGTAGCCAATGTATTAATTACTAAATTGATTTAAGATTAGATAGTTAATCCAGAGATTCTCACCATTGCTTCTATTCGGCAGTCTCATCCATATCATCATGGTATTTGTAGTTCTTTATGATAGCCACATTAGCAGCTAATTAGCATTTCATTTTGGGGGGGGGTAAATACAGCCGCATACTGTATATTGATAAAAGTCACCTTGTCCTAAAAAGATTTACACGGTTATTAAAACATCATGCCAGGGTAAGCCTACACGAAACACAGCCCTAAGTATTTCTAAAATTCCCTATGGCCCCCCCGTGGGGCTCTATTAGGTAGACAAGTCTGTACTTGGGTTACGTTTTTTGTCACTTAGCTAGCAGATCTTATTCTGAGCAATACTCAGTCAACATATACAATGAGCAATTCTTGGGCTTTACTTAGGCCTAGATCTTCAGCAGCTGGCTGGTATTGCTTGCAAATGAAACATTTTATCTTCCGTAATTGGATGGGAAACTCCTGAATGTATTGCTCATTAGTTTCCATCCGAATAAATGTTAATTCATCAGAATCATTTTTTGTGTAACTTTCCATGGTTGTAGAATGATAATAACTAGTGCTGTGACAATACCAGTATCGCATAATTTTTTTCATGGCAAAAATGAAAACACGAAGCTTTAAAAACCTGCTGTTTGTAAAATATTGTGTGCTGTAGCTTGGAAAATAAATTAAAATGACTGGAAGACAACATAATGTCTTCCAGTCATTTTAATTTATTTTCCAAGCTACAGCACACACAAACATGATGTCTGTTTCCAACATTATGGCTGTTTTCCTAAATAAGTTACATTCACTTCGTGTTTTATTTCCTTGCCACGATACTAATAAGTATAGAGAAACTGGTATCTTCCCGGCCCTAATAATAACAACAGGAAGTTAAGGAACTAAGAGCACATTGATTCAATGTGTCATCTCTGCTCGTTCCTGGAATACAGTAGCTATAGTCACATTCTGCCAGGTCCTGTTTCGTATATTCAAAAATAGTACTGACGTTACCTGTACTCCTGGCATTTAATTAGGGAAAAAATTCAAAGGTTTGGGAGTGGTCGTATTTAAAATGTGTGCTGCCTTGACTTACAGTGGCATACGGAAGTTGTAATGTGTTTATTAAACAGTTTGAAATACATCAATGTACTGTATCACTGTTCACCACAAAATGCCCCCACACCTTGGCACACGCTAGGCAAGGGCCAGGCCAAAGTGACAAAATTGCCCTTTGGGGACCCGTTCTCTCTCTATTACTGTACCAGTTGGCTCCATTGACAACAGTGGCACTGGCAACACCTTTTTTATCATCAACATTATTTAAGCATCAACATTATTTTTGTCGTTGTGATTGGCCCACAAATGGTAAAGCTATGTCTGTAGAGAAAGTAACCTTTAAATGGTCTTCTATACTGAACAAAAATATAAACGCAATGTAAGTGTTGGTCCCATGTTTCATGAGCTGAAATAAAAGATCCCAGAAATGTTCCATACGCACAAAAAACATATTTCTCAAATGTTGTGCACAAATTTGGTTACATCCCTGTTAGTGAGCATTTCTCCTTTGCCAAGATAATCCATCCACCTGACAGGTGTGTGATATCAAGAAGCTGATCAAACAGCCGGATCATTACACAGGTGCACCTTGTGCTGGAGACAATAAAAGTGCAATTTTGTCACACAACACAATACCACAGATATCTCAAGTTTTGAGGGAGCATGCAATTGGCATGCTACTGCAGGAATGCCCACCAGAACTGTTGCCAGATAATTTAATGTTAATTTCTCTACCATAAGCCGCCTCCAACATCGTTTTAGAGAAGTTGGCAGTACGTCCACTCCAGCCCAGGACCTCCACATCCGGCTTCTTCACCTGCGGGATCGATTATATTTTTGGTCGGTATAATTTCAAGTTTCACAGTCATGCGCAAGTACAGTGAAATGCCTTTCTTGCAAGCTGTAAACCCAACAATGCAATGATCAATAGCAATGTAGTACTAAAAATAACATAAGGTAGAACAAAAACACACAAGAAATAAAATAAAAAATAAGAAGAACTTGAGAAAGTTAGTACTGTCACGCCCTGACCTTAGAGATCCTTTGTATGTCTCTATTTTGGTTTGGTCAGGGCGTGAGTTGGGGTGGGCATTCTATGTTTTGTATTCTATGTTTAGTTGCCTGTTCTGCACTAGCCATATTGCTTCACGGTTCGTTTTGTTGTTTTGTTTAGTTCTGTTCTGTTCAGTGTTCTCTCTTTTTTTAAAGAGGTATGTTCGCTAATCACGCTGCGCCTTGGTCTCCTCATTATGACGACCGTGACAGTTACTGTATATACAAGGTCAATTGTTCAGCATGGAAATGGTTGTTTCTCCACACAAATAACATGTCATTTCTATTAGCAAGACATCGGTTAGCAAGACATTAGCAAGTTTTTTTTTTTAATATTATATTTTGACATGCAGTTATTCAGATCTAGCTTGCCAACTTAGTAGCTGTTGGGTTAAGTGCAGATGGACTGCAGATGGCAAGTCTAGAGACTTGTTTTAATATGTATAGTTGCATCTATTGCTTCTCATACTCTTTCCCTCCCCCTACCTCCTGGAAGTGCATAGTTTATAGGTTATCCCCAGCTTCAGTGGTCTACAGTATATATTTCCGGCATGCCTGGCTGTGGCATGGAGAGTGTGAGTGTGTTCATTGTTCACAAGTCGCTTGGCATTCAGACTTGCCGAGTCTCACACGGGCGTGGAGAGAGAGAGACACACACATCGTCCTTTTTACTTTTTCCTTGCCACACACACATACATTTTCCCTCTATACTCTATTCATTTTACAAAAGTGGTATTCAATTGCCTTTATCCTTGGTGGAACTACCATGTAATGCAGAAACAGCCTTGTAGACCACAGTGGCTGTCACGTAACCCTAAAACTGTCCCTGACCCTTAAATAACCCTAACCTTAACTAAACCCTTAACCATGACCCTAACCTTAACCTATTTTTAACCAATTCTTAAATTAAATATTGGTTTGCAGATCAGGAGTGTGCATATAGCATTTCCCCTCCTTGACCCTGCTGCACACGTTGCTTCCTGGTTATACGGTGTATCTCTACAAAGTCACTCCTGACTCATGTCACAGCAGCATCATCAAATTGGATTTAATGCTGCTTAGCCTATTGGGTATTTATAGAGCTTGGAGTTCAACAGCGTTATAAATATTGCGATGGCATGCTATTGGTTGATTGGATTGGGATCGGACAAGATTAAGTTATCGGAGCCAGTCCATTCGATGTGATAGCATGAATGCTAAGAAACAAAACATTTTTCTTTAGCCATTCTTTACGCTATATCTTATTTGGCATATTACATCAGGACTCCTAGAGTATATACCGTGCACACGCACAAGGCACCTATTCTTAATTCTCCCTCATCCTTGTTGCAGGGAAAGGTTTGATTGCGTGGCAGTCTTACTCTGCTGGATTCTTGATGCACCCAGCCTTTCCTCTTCTGTCAGTGTGTGTGTGTTTAAGTTAATCCACACTGCAGTTAGGTGTCACTTTCCTCCCTCTTTTAGAATGTATGCCTTTTGGGTTAATCCAGCCACAGCACGTTGGGTTGTGCCATTTACAGACATGGGGCACCTGGTTTCAAGTTTTAATGTCACGTGCACAAGTATAGTGAATTGCCTTTGTTGCAAGCTCTAAACCCAACATTGCGGTAATCAATATTAATGTATCACTAAAAATAACATAAGGTAGAACAAAATGACAAAATAAATGTAAGAAATAAGAACACGAGAAAGTAAGAAGCTATATACAGGGTCACTTTCAATACCATATTTCCATTGTGCAGGGATACTGGATCGATCGAGTTAGATACTGTATGTGTAGGGATACAGTGACTAGGCATCAGGATATATGATAAACAGAGTAGCAGCAGCGTAAATGATGATTGCATGTGAGTGTAGTTAGTATAAATGTGTGTGCATGTTATGTGTGTGTTGGAGTGTCAGTGTGCGTGAGTGTGTAGAGTCCTGTGAGTGTCTACAGAGACAGTCCAAGATACAAATTGAACACAAGGGTCAAGTCAGATGGCCTGTTTAGCCATTCTGTTATCTATTTAGCAGTCTTGTGACTTGGGAATAGAAGCTGTTCAGGAGCCTGTTGGTGTCAGACTTGATGCACTGGTACTGCTTGCCATGCGGAAGCAAAGACAACAGTCTGTAACTTGGGTGGCTGGAGTCTTTAACGATTTTCCGGAATTTCCTTTGACACTGTCTGATATAGAGGTCCTGGATGGCTGGGATCTCGGCCCCAGTGATGTACTGGGCTGTATACACTACCCTCTGTAGCACCATGTGGTCGAGGGCGGTGCAGTTGCCATACCAAGCAGTGATGCAATCAGTCAAAATGCTCTCAATGGTGCAGCAATATAACTTTTTGAGGATTTGAGGGCCCATTCCAAACCTTTTCAACCTCATGACTGTACGTGTGTGAGTGGACCATTTTATGTCCTTAGTGATTTGGAGACCGAGGAACTTGAAATTCTCGAACCGCTCCACTTAAAGGAGCAGTTCTCTCTCTGTGGGTCTAACCCCAAGAAGTTCTGGAAAACTGTGAAATACCTTGAGAATAAACTCTGCTCCTCACAGCTGCCCATGTCACTTAATGTTGATAATCTGGTATTTACTGTGGCTGAGCTCATTAATCAACACTTCATTAAGTCAGGATTCCTATTTGACTCAGCCACGTCTCCTTGCCCGTCCAACACTTCCTCATCTCCCACCCCTTCTAATGTGACTAACCCTGATGCTCCTCCCTCTTTTTCCCCTGACCCGCTAAACAGCTTCTCCCTTCAGGCGGTCACTGAGTCTGATGTGCTAAAGGAGCTCCTTAAAAGTTGACCCTAAAAAAAAACATCTGGGTCTGATGGTTTAGATCCTTTCTTCTTTAAGTTTGCTGCCCCTATCATCGCCGAGCCTATGACCTTTTTAACCTGTCTATCCTCTCTGGGGAGGTTCCCATTGCTTGGAAGGCAGCCACATTGCGTTCTTTATTTAAAAGGGGAGATCAAGCTGTTATAGGCCTATTTCTATTTTGCCCTGTTTGGCAAAAGTATTTGAAAAACTTGTCAATAATCAACGGACTTGCTTTATTGATGTCTCTAGTATTCTCTCTGGTATCCAGTCTGGTTTCCACTCAGGTTATGGATGTGTCACTGCAACCTTAAAGGTCCTAAATTATGTCACCACTGCACTTGACTCTAAGCAATATTGCTGCTATATTTATTGACATGGCCAAAGCTTTCTCTGCTCTTAACCTTGTTCTGAACACCTCCAGAACAAAGGTCATGGGGTTCGGTAAGAAGAATGTCTCTACCTTTTTGCCCTTCATGCTGTTGTCGGTGCCTAACAATGTTTGTACTATGTTTGTACTGCTACCATGTTGTGTTGCTGCCATGTAGTGTTGTTGTCATGTTGTGTTGCTACAATTGTTTTGCTGCTACCATTGTTGTGTTGTCTTACGTCTCTCTTTATGTAATGTTGTGGTGCCTCTTTTGTCGTGATGTGTGTTTTGTCCTACTTTTCTTCTTCTTTTTTTTTATCCCAGACCTCGTCCCCACAGGAGGCCTTTTGCCTTGGTAGGCAAATTGTAAATAAGAACGTTATCTTAATTGACTTGCCTAGTTAAATAAAGGTTAAATACAAATAAACATACCACAATGTATGTTTCTATTTTCTCTGTGTGATGTCTCTCCTCTCTGGGGAGGTTCCCTGTGCTTAGAATGCAGCCACGGTGCGTCCTTTACTTAAAGAGGGAGATCAAGCTGATCCTAACTGTTATAGGACCATTTCTATCTTACCCTGTTGTCATTGCTCCTCTGTAATGAACTACAACCTCTTCATCGTCTTTCACAGTAGCTATTACATCCCAGTCAAGGTAGAAGTGACTCATGCAATAGCTGCCTTTCAATAACTTATGTGTGAAAGTTATAGCAAAGCTTTTAAAGTGACCTCTTAAAACGGATGAAATGGATAGTCATTTGCATCGGGTTAGTCTCACGTTACCATACTCCCATACTCCTGAAATCGAGGCTAGCGTTGGGTCAACATACAGATGCCACTTAAAATTGTAAACCAGTTCTCTTCCATTAAAGAATATGAATTGTGAATTCTCCCAGTAAAGAAAAACGGACAAAATGTCGAAAATGCTAGTTTGCCAAGTGTCAAACACTGCGTGTGTCAGCGTCTTTTATGCCGTAAAATCACATCTCAAGTTTTGCAGTCAATTGTAAAGTGGAATAAGAAAATTCAAGCGATACAAATGTATACAGTGATACAAATGTATGACGGTCGTAACTTCGCAGGTAGAAAGTCTCCTCAATTCTTTTTGACAGGTTTGAGAGGTGCCTCCGTATAGCTTTACTCCAGAGTTGAAACATGTCAGATCACTGTCAGAAGAGGCCCTCTCTTTCTCTTTGAACTTGACAGAGACCGACTGCTTTTACGGCCTTAACAGGGCTGAGTTAGTACCAGTCATATTGACTTGAACAGTGGAGGTCGTTAAAGCAGGGGATAATATATTCAAATCGGGTATACTGAAAGAAGGTGGACAGGTCTAACGAGCTGGGAATGACTGTGTAAAATGTCATCTGTGTATATGTAGCCCTATACCTTTTTCAATGTCTTGATGCAAGGACTAAAAACCCACCAGATGGCCTTTATACGGCTAGACGATAAGTGTTTCCTGAAAATGTTATGGCACGGTTACAGTATGTGCTTCAGCTGTTTGCAATGTCCTTAAACTTAACATAAACACTGTCTTGCGTTTGCCAAAAGAGCTGAACATATAGAAACATATGGGATGACTGTATAAACATCTTTCCTGAATGTCGATGTCCTCTTGAAGTCATGTGCTGATGGATCTCTGGTGTGTAGTGAGTAGACTGCACAAACTGCTTGAATCAAGCACTACCCGCTGGGTAAAAACTGGTTCAATAAACATTGTTTCCAGGTCATTTGAACACAAAAAATGTATGTGATGTTGAATTAACGTGGAACTGATTGGGTTTGAAAAAAGTCATCAACGTAAGGGAATTTCGTCGTTATTTCACACAACATTTAACCTAAATCCAATCACGTGGTCGTTTTTGTTGTTGAATTCACGTTAGTTGACGACTAAACCGAATGTAAACCAAAACTAGACGTTGAAATGACGCCTGTGCCCAGTGGGTAGTGTTAGGTTCAAATTTTCAGAGTAAAACTCAACGGACACTGAAAGCTTAACCCAAGTTTATTCTTCCCAGAGGATCAATACAGCTGCATTAGACAAAGACATTTCCACACAAGCACTGATATTTAACCCTTCCTCCTAGGCTGAGTCTCCTCCTACACATCTGAACAGACAACGCATCTCTGTTACTAGACAGAACCTTTGTGATATCTGTTCTTCCTCACTTCATCTGACCTGACCTCTACCCCAAAGTGCTCACTCCTCCCCAACTCAAGGCTGTCATGGTGATTGGTACCAGACTGTGTCTCTTCTCAAAGAGGATCCCTCCCATAGGATGCCCGATGTCTAACAATAACATATCCTGACATAATGTAAACCATTATACATTACCCTCTCTTCCTCAGTGACTTGAATAAGTATATGTCATATTATCCGAACCCAACAGTAGTGACTAGTACGAGAATGTTACATTTTTGTAACGGAGACGCAGGGAGTCAGAAAGCAGGTGCAGTCTGTGAGTTTAATAGGAACGAACATGGACTGAATACAAAAACAGGAGTCGCGTCTAAACATGAAAACAGGAAACAATACTACCTAATGGGTGATACAACGGAGTGCTAGATAAAGGGGAAGTAATCAGGTAGTAATAATGTCCAGGTGTGCCTCATGATGGGGCGCAGGTGTATGTAATGATGGTTGCCAGGTGAGCGTAATGATGGGTTGACAGGACCGGTGGTTAGTAGACTGGTGACGTTGAGTGCCGTAGCAGGAGTAGATGTGACAATTTTAGACCAAACTACGGTGGTTGGGTCAGCGGACAGTTGGGTACATAGGAAGACTATGCCACCAGTTGTAGTCTCTCCAGTCTAAATCTTTCCACCAGACTGGTGTACTGTATGGTGACTGAGTTGGTCCTGTTGACCTCCTTAGTGTGGGTTGCAGTGTGTGTTTGTGTGTTCCACTCATTTGGTCAGAGTGACACATCAGTTTGTTTTATCCTTTTCATACTTTTATATTCAATCCCAGTAATATTTAGTTTTTAATTAGTTACTGGAAGTCTTGATCAAATTATTCTCAGTAGGTGAATACTCCATTCTTGTACAGTAACATTAAGGAATAAATTGGTGGTTTCCTATGCCATTTATGATGTCAGATTTCTGAAGTCGTGCTTGATGGTACTGAAACACAGACAATTATCTCAGCCATGCCCTGTCTGGCTGCACCCTCACCAACCCTCCCCTGTCTCGAGAGACCATGTCTGTGACTCTTTGTCTCTCTCAATTCCGATGTGAAGGTTTCTTGTCAACCCACACTGTCTGACAAATGTGACATTTTTTACCATCTAACTCAAACACTGTAAATTGCATGTTTGCACCACCAACCATTTTTTTAAATAGAACATCACATGAGCAACAGCATACGAAACAGAGGCTACGACAACAGCCTAAATCACAACAATCTAAATGCCACGTCATGTTTCTTAAAGTAACTCTAAAGTAGTCCCAGAGGCTTGCCTACCGCTGTTTATCCTCCATCTGCTCTCTTGGTTTTCTATGATTGCAAGCAAAGTTTCGCCCTTTTTCCCCTCTCATACTTCCTTCCACCTCCTCCTCTGCTCCCATAAAGGAGTGCTGTTTTCAGTAGTGTTGCTGCATTGTATGTTTAGGAGAGAGCTATAGTAAAAGATACAGTAGTAGTCTGAATGGATGCACAGTCCTTTTTGAGGCCTGGTTTGACCTAAAATATCCTCCCTCTTCTCTGTGTGCTTCTATGACAACCTGTCGGTAAGTGTTGTATGGGATGTCGTTTGGGTGTGCACCTGTTTGTTAGTGTTTAATGACCCTCAGGTGTGTAGTAGTGTGTACAGTATGTAACAAATTACACATGGGTGAGTCTTTCTGGTGTCCCTGTGACTCAACTGGATTTGTGGCTATATTAAGTCTCTGATTGGGGTCACATTCATACCTTTACATTTAACATGGTTCATGATTATCTCTCTTGCACCTTTTTTTATTAAGTTGCACATTTTCACTAACACTAACTAAACTATGGCACGGATGTGAAGAACATTTTGCCCTAGTTTCAACTAGGCTGTGTCAGAGTGGTTGCTTATCAAGCATTGGGCTCGACATTAAACAAACATGACATTTGCATTCAGATTGAAAGTTCAGTAATAACTTGCCATACCTGATGATTTGTCACAATGGCATAACATGGAGTGTGTGGATACCAATTTAGAATGCAGCAGAGATGGCTAGCGGTCTTGAGTGTGTACTATAGGTAATCTGCCTCGACTGACCTCGATGTGTGTACCTGTGTGTGTTTTCTCAGCCTCTGCGCAGGGCAGTGGGAAGAGCAGCGACCAGGGAAAGTCGGGGAGAAGTCCACTCCAGATGCTCCATGACAGTGACCAGGTAAGTCCCGCCCACCAACAGGTAGCGTTCATTTTTAAAATATTCGGAGCCTTTGCTGTTTACGTGCTGAAAGTTCCGTATAATGTGAGAGTGTTTACCTTATTGGTTGAGGAAGTCTGACATTTAATTCTCATGCAAGCAAGGCCATTGGATGAAGGTGTCCGCATACAAAGGTTCTCCAGTAAAAAAACTTGGCATAAAAACTAGTAGTGCACTGCAGACAGTAGGGCCTGGCTGCTGCTGCGCTCTCTCGTTGAATGACAGCAAACACTTGATTGAAGAATCCCGTCCATATTTCCCACCCCTACTGTTGACCTACTGTGTCACCGCGAAGGGTTGTAGACTTCGGCTACCGAACTTCAACTTACCTTGTGAAAAGAATTTGTGCGCAGACAGCCGAAATCTCAAATGAATATATGCATGATCTGTTTCATGTTTCATTCCGTCTCTGATGTGAATGGTTTGTCTGTAAAAGCAGATTTAGATTAAATCATAATTATTAAGCTAACATTGCACTACAGATGTACCTTAAGCTCCAAGTGTCGAGTGTCTTCAAATCTGTACATCTTAAGCCTTTGAAACTGTCTGCTGTAGTTACCGGTGACAGTCAGTGATTGACACAGATGCGACCCTTGACCTTTTGGGGGGTTTGTTTACTGTCTAGTACAGCTCTTTTGAAGTTACTCATCAGACAAAAGTTCAAACGTCTGCGTAAAATTTTGCCGCAGAAGATGATTTGAAGATGATTCATTCCTAGCCCTGACTTGGCGATTCCAGACTGCAGTCAGACATTGGTTAGCAAAATACAATTATTTTGGATGCTTAGGATAGAAAAAGATTCGTTATAATGCAAAGGGAATTCACACAGTTATTTTTGCCTGCTTCTCAGATGTGGTGGGCATAAAACCATCTCGTTAAAAATAAAATAACTGACATTGTAAATTTGCTAGCACTTATCTCTATCTCCCCCTCTCTCTCTCCCTCCCTCTTTTGACTTGTCATACCACTGTTGAAAAAAAGTCCAGACAGTGATAGAGTGCAGTATAAAGTTGCAGTATAAAGTTCCCTAACTATAAATAGTTATGGATTAACATGGGTAACTGGGATCCTGGGACTGTCCCAGGAACACTCTTCACATTTCCTGAAAAAATTGAATGACAAGATCTGGGAAATTACAAAAAATGTCTCCAATGTTGCACTAATGCAATGCCACAAAATACACAACATGCGCAGCAGCAGATTAGCAAAAAATTAAATGGCACCTTATCCAAACGGGTTGTTGCATGGAAGCCTTAAAGCCTAGTGTATTTACTTCACACAAAGTCACCATAAATTCAAAGCACACGCATAATTGATACTGCAGTACTGCACACACACCAGAATGCAGTTTATAAACCCTACAATAAACCCCTACAGTATATCCTATAAAATAACGTGTGCCTCTTTAAGATGTCATTGTGACTCTTCAGACAGTCACAAATTGAATATGCACAATTCACTACATAGGCATCTCTGTCTGTTAACAATAAGGCATGAGGGAAAATTCTAACTTCTCCTGTCCTACAGCCTAAGCTATTTTCCTGTCCAGTCCCTATCCGACTGAAACCCAAAATCCTGACTCCTGTCTCTCATGAAAATTCCTAACTTTATTCTGCAATCGCCTATGGCTGTCAAAATACTGCTATAACATTTTCCCTGCTTCTCCGCGCTGTCTCGTACTTGCTGCCCATATGAGAGCTTCGGTAGAGAATGTGTGATCAACAAACGGTATGAGAGTAGATATGGATATTTTTATCTTGACATTTCAACTTTTTCCACTCTTCATCTCCCGGTTATTCATGAGCTGATCTGCAAGCTGTATAATCATCAACTTGATTTAGCCAAATAGAGGAGATATTCTGTCATTCATTGAAGGAGGTTACCTAGCAAGCGTAGCAACTTTGGTCATTTGACTTTTGTTTGACTGCCGTTACAAACTTTGTTTGATTCTACAGCGCTATATTCGGGGTGCGTCCTGGGGGCCTCTGTGTCGTGATAGCCTACCGCTGAAATGCGGCGAATTAATTGAGGAACATGATAACGCTCAGAATTTATGAATGGCCTGTTTTGCAGTTCACAACAATGGCATTGGCGATCAAAGATAGTTACTATAACATTACTAAAATATCAGTTTCATTTGCTCTGAAATCTTTACATAGTGGCACAACCAAGCCGGTGCAGCGCCCCTCTTAACCCTGGCATAGTGACCATATCTTGGTTTTAAACACTAAGTGAGTACTTCTTTAAGTGGGTATTTTTGCGGTATTTCCCCGGACTCTCTCTGTTAGTAGGAATTACTCCCGGTATTTAAACTCCAGTATTTAAACGGGAAAATATAAATCCCTAATAAGTAGCCTGTAGAGTTGTACTTTATAGGCTACTTAAATATCTCATGTCATTCTACTTCTAAACAAACATCTATACAGTGTGTCACTATGACGGTTTGACATTCTGGTGTCAGCAGAGGCAAAAAGCTAACCTGTGGCCTGGAACTCTCTGCAATTACTTTTCATCAACACAAGGTTCGCTAAAACTTTATGGCAACATTTTACATTACATGGGCATTACTCCAGGGTAATTGTAATGTAAAAAACATACATAGTTCCGGGATGTGTTTGTATGTACAGGTTGTGGTATACTATACAATATGACATTGCGTAGGGACTGTTCCAGAACTAAGACTTGGAGAGAATGTGAGAGAAATTAGCTTGGCTTTTGCCAATTAAATCATACAGGGAGGGTAGTCTGAGGCTCATGCCAAAAGACAGAACAACTGCTTGAGACAATATTTTTTTAATCGCTTGCGGTTTTCTTTTGGTTATTTTGCACTTAGCTTGTCCAAAGTGGAACTCTGTGCTCTTGCTATACTACGAGGGAAAGTGTTTGAGTTTATGCAGGCAGCAAGCAAAACTGGCGGAAGATTTTAACACATTTTATTCTGATTTGTCTAAGTTCAGTTTTGGAACACGAAAGGGTGTAATTACTTTATACTGGAAATTTAACTTAAACAAAGGTTTTACAATGCATGGAGAGTTGACCTTGCATGCTTAAGTTACCCTAATATGCTGACTACACTGGCCATGCACGTACGTCCGCATGCGCCATCGCAAGCATTTAGATTTTGTTCATCCATACCAGACGCGATCATGACTCGCACGTAAAAATATTTAAACCAACTGTGAACCAACTATATTAATTTCGGGTCATGTCATGTCACACATGAAATATTCATGGACATTTATCTAGCTTCTATTGCTAACTTATTTGTCCTGGGAGATAAACACTGGGTTTTTATATTACTAATGTACGATAACCAGAAGATCGGGGCTAATCGAGGGCTTTGAAAACAGGGTTAAACTCCAGAATGGAGACCTCTCTCTCACCATTACCTCAGCTGGGCTACTATGAGTGTATCTGCGATAACAACATTTTACAGGATGTAGAACTAGTCATTTTGGTCCCCAATGTAAAATCTGCTCATGTTGGAGATAACGTGAAGCTTACTTGCCACGGCTCAACTGAAAAACAAACTCCTGACTAGGGTTTGGACACTTTCCGTGGGAATATATGGGAATTATGGAAATATATGCAAATTAATATTAATACCATTTAAATGTAGATGTTTTTAGCATTGGATATATTTACCATATCATATAGAGACAGAAACATAAACCTTTTACCTTATCATAAGTAGACATAATTGCAAATGATTCAATCCTTCCAATAGAAAAAAGTAAATAAAAATTGTTACGAATTAAACTTTAATTAAATGAGTTGACTCGTCACATGGGATGATTTCACTGAACAACAAAAGAAAGGGAATATTGAATGATTCCCAATGATCCATCGCATCTCCCAAAAACGTTTTCAACATACATCTGTAAAATGATAGTCTAGAAACTAAAGCTTTGGTTGTCTTCCTCTCAGGCTTCCATGTCTTGTCCCTGGACCTCCTCAATGTCCACCTCTTGAACATCAGACTCCGAGGCCTCATCTTCACTGTCACTTTACAACCTTGTTGAGGATAGCTTGTTGTCAGGCTCAAAAAGCCTCAAATTTGCACGGATGGCCACCAATTTTTCAACCCTTGTATTGGTCAGCCTGTTGCGTGCTTTGGTGTGTGTGTTCCCAAACAAGGAACAGTTGCGCTCTGAGGCGGCTGATGTTGGTGGGATTTGGAAGATGATGAAGGCAACAGGGGAAAGAGCCTCAGATCCACAAAGTCCCTTCCACCAGGTGGCTGATGAGATATGTTTTCACGACTGCCATATTGCATCTCCATCCCAAAGCCCTTGCTTGGAAGTGTACATCGCCAGACTGCCAAGAACCTTGCCCTCATCCAGGCCAAGGTGGCTAGACACAGTAGTGATGACACCATAGGCCTTGTTGATCTCTGCACCAGACAGGATGCTCTTGCCAGCATACTTGGGGTCCAACATGTACGCTGCAGCGTCTATGGGCTTCAGGCAGAAGTCTTCACGTTTTTTGATGTATTTCAGAACTACAGTTTCCTCTGCATGGAGCAACAGTGTAGTGGGCAGGGCAGTACGGATTTCTTCTCTTACATCTGCAAGCAGAGTCTGAACATCAGACAGGATGGCATTGTCTCTCTCAATCCATGCAATGGCTACTGCTATACGTTTCAGGCTGCTTACTACTCTCTCCCAAAATACATCATCCATGAGGATCCTCTTGATGGGGCTGTCCATATCGGCAGACTGTGATATGGCCATTTCTTGGAGAGACTCCTTCCCTCCAGGAGACTGTCAAACATGATGACAACACCATCCCAACGGGTGTTGCTGGGCCGCTTCAATGTGGTGCTCTTATTCTTTTCACTTTGCTTGGTGAGGTAAATTGCTGCTATAACTTGATGACCCTTCACATACCTAACCATTTCCTTGGTTCTCTTGTAGAGTCTATCCATTGTTTTCAGTGCCATGATGTCCTTGAGGAGCAGATTCAATGCATGAGCAGCACAGCCAATGGGTGTGATGTGAGGGTAGGACTCCTCCACCAAGCAGCCTTCATGTTCGCAGCATTGTCTGTCACCAGTGCAAATACCTTCTGTGGTCCAAGGTCATTGATGACTGCCTTCAGCTCATCTGCAATGTAGAGACCGGTGTGTCTGTTGTCCCTTGTGTCTGTGCTCTTGTAGAATACTGGTTGAGGGGTGGAGATTAGAGGTCGACCGATTAATCGGAATGGCCGATTAATTAAATCGGTAATCTGCATTTTTGGACACCGATCATGGCCGATTACATTGCACTCCACGAGGAGACTGCGTGGCAGGCTGACTACCTGTTATGCGAGTGCAGCAAGGAGCCAAGGTAAGGTGCTAGCTAGCATTAAATGTATCTTATAAAAAACAATCAATCTTAACATAATCACTAGTTAACTACACATGGTTGATGGTATTACTAGTTTATCTAGCTTGTCCTGCGTTGCATATAATTGATGCGGTGCCTGTTAATTTATCATTGAACCACAGTTTACTTCGCCAAACGGGTGATGATTTAACAAGCGCATTCGCGAAAAAAGCACCGTTGTTGCACCAATGTGTACCTAACCATAAACATCAACACCTTTCTTAAAATCAATACACATGTATATATTTTTTTACCTGCATATTTAGTTAATATTGCCTGCTAACATGAATTTATTTTAACTAGGGAAATTGTTTCACTGCTCTTGCGTTCTATTGCAACAGAGTCAGGGTATATGCAGCAGTTTGAGCCGCCTGGCTCAGTGCGAACTGTGTGAAGACAATTTCTTCCTAACAAAGACAGCCAACTTTGCCAAACGGGGGATAATTTAACAAAAGCACATTTGCGAAAAAAGCACAATCGTTGCACAAATGTACCTAACCCATAAACATCAATGCCTTTCTTAAAATCAATACACAGAAGTGTATATTTTTAAACCTGCATATTTAGTTAAAAGAAATTCATGTTAGCGGGCAATATTAAACTATGGAAATTGTGTCACTTCTCTTGAGTTCATTGCACGCAGAGTCAGGGTATATGCAACAGTTTGGGCCGCCTGGCTCGTTGCGAACTAATTTGCCAGAATTTTATGTAATTATGACATAACATTGAAGGTTGTGCAATGTAACAGCAATATTTAGACTTATGGATGCCACCCGTTAGATAAAATACGGAACGGTTCCGTATTTCACTGAAAGAATAAACGTTTTGTTTTCGAAATGATAGTTTCTGGATTTGACCAAGTTAATGACCTAAGGCTCGTATTTCTGTGTGTTATTATATCATAATTAAGTCTATGATTTGATAGAGCAGTCTGACTGAGCGGTGGTAGGCAGCAGCAGGCTCGTAAGCATTCATTCAAACCTCACTTTACTACGTTTGTCAGCAGCTTTCGCAATGCTTCAAGCATTGTGCTGTTTATGACTTCAAGCCTATCAACTCCCGAGATTAGGCTGGCAATACTAAAGTACCTATGAGAACATCCAATAGTCAAAGGTATATGAAATACAAATGGTATAGAGAGAAATAGTCCTATAATAACTACAACCTAAAACTTCTTCCCTGGGAATATTGAAGACTCATGTTGAAAGAACCACCAGCTTTCATATGTTCTCAGGTTCTGAGCAAGGAACTTAAATGTTAGCTTTTTTACATGGCACATATTGCACTTTTACTTTCTTCTCCAACACTTTGTTTTTGCATTATTTAAACCAAATTGAACATGTTTCATTATTTATTTGAGACTAAATTGATTTTATTGATGTATTATATTAAGTTAAAATAAAAGTGTTCATTGTTCATTCAGTATTGTTGTAACTGTCATTATTACAAATATATATATAAAAATTGGCCGATTAATCGGTATCGGCTTTTTTTGGTCCTCCAATAATCAGTATCGGCGTTGAAAAATCATAATCAGTCGACCTCTAGTGGAGATGATGTAGTTAATTATTCCTTGCCCATGAACATTCGACCACCCATCAGAGATGATTGCAATACAGTCTGCTTTCTCTATGATTTGCTTGACCTTCACTTGAACTTTGTTGAACTCTGCATCCAGCAAATAAGTAGATAAAGCATATCTGGTTGGAGGGGTGTATGCTGGGCGAAGAACATTCAGAAATCTCTTCCAATACACATTACCTGTGAGCATCAGAGGTGAACAAGTTGCATACACAGCTCGAGCAAGACATTCATCAGCATTTCTCTGACTACGTTCCTCTATTGAGTCAAAAACACTTCTGATTCCAGGAGGACCATGAGCTGTTGCTATCGATAAGGTGTCTGATTCATAATGTTCACCTCGAATAGTAGAGGGACTTTTCTCAGAGGTTGCTTGTTATGAGCGCTGAGGGAACTTTATGCACTTGGCCAGATGATTCTGAGACAGGAGGGGTCAGGAGACACTGTGGCCCCATCCGATGATACCCCGGACAGGGCCAAACAGGCAGGATATAACCCCACCCACTTTGCCAAAGCACAGCCCCCACACCACTAGAGGGATACCTTCAACCACCAACTTACCATCCTGAGACAAGTCCGAGTATAGCCCACAAAGATCTCCGCCACGGCACAACCCAAAGGGGGGCGCCAACACAGACAGGAAGATCACGTTAGTGACTCAACCCACTCAAGTGACGCACCCCTCCTAGGGACGGCATGGAAGAGCACCAGTAAGCCAGTGACTCAGCCCCTGTAATAGGGTTAGAGGCAGAGAGTCCCAGTGGAGAGAGGGGAACCGGCCAGGCAGAGATAACAAGGGTGGTTCGTTGCTCCAGAGCTTTTCCGTTCACCTTCACACTCCTGGGCCAGACTACACTCAATCATATGACCTACTGAAAAGATGAGTCTTCAGTAAAAACGTAAAGGTTGAGACCGAGTCTGCGTCTCTCACATGGGTAAGCAGACCATTCCATAAAAATGGAGCTCTATAGGAGAAAGCCCTGCCTCCAACTGTTTGCTTAGGAGACAATTAGGACGATTAGGAGGCCTGCGTCTGTGACCGTAGCGTACGTGTAGGTATGTACGGCAGGACCAAATCGGAAAGATAGGTAGAAGCAAGCCCATGTAATGCTTTGTAGGTTAGCAGTAAAACATTGAAATCAGCCCTTGCCTTAACAGGAAGCAAGTGTAGGGAGGCTAGCACTGGAGTAATATGATCAAATGTTTTGGTTCTAGTCAGGATTCTAGCACTAACTGAAGTTTATTTAGTGCTTTATCCAGGTAGCCGGAAAGTAGAGCATTGCAGTAGTCTAACCTAGAAGTAACAAAAGCATGGATTAATTTTTCTGCATCATTTTTGGACAGGAAGTTTCTGATTTTTGCAGTGTTACGTAGATGGAAAAAAGCTGTCCTTGAAACAGTCTTGATATGTTCGTCAAAATAGAGATCAGGGTCCAGAGTAACGCCGAGGTCCTTCACAGTTTTATTTGAGACGACTGTACAACCACCAAGATTAATTGTCAGATTCAACAGAAGATCTCTCTAAACCAGAACATGTGTCCCAGAGAAAAGAAGAGAAGGGAAGAACCATAGAATAAAGGGAAGCTTCTGTATTGCTATCACTCTGTGTATCCAAGACCAAGAAAACATATCCCCTAATGAACAATAGAGCACCAGCATGTTGTGCAGCAGCGGCGTAACTCTCTCTACTCTCTACTGCCGACACCAGCATGACTGACACACACTTCATCGGTGTCAATCGTGTGTTTCTCTACTCCGACTATTAAAACCCTCTAGAGTCTAAGCCCAGTCTAAGCCCTGTCTAATTTTAAGACCACTTAAAGTATCAAAAAAAAAATATTGAAAAAATTATTAGATTAAACATTGAATTTGTCTTTATTGCTATTAGCAATAGAAATGCATTGAATAACAGATTCACTACAGGGAACAACAGATAGTCCCCCCAAAAATCTAAAGGAAGTTTGTTCTGAAGTGTCTGTCCTACAGTATATCTGAGAGATATAAGAAAGATCAGGAAACCTTTTTTTTTTGTAAATTGTTTGGCAAATGTATGTGTTTTAGAAACATTACAACCTGCTCTTTCCGCTAGGTTATGAAATCAAAATGACTTACCTGCATGAAAGATGATTTGAAAAAGTAATCCACTTTGTCGATTACCAACACTGCACTTCAGTCTCTTCATTCACGAGGCAATTGATAATATTGTCGCCCATCAGACTATTATCAATTTAATATTGTATTTAAGCTACATCTATTATTATAAGCCCAGATGTGAAATTAGTTTTGATATAGTTTTGGTTTAGTTTTGATGGGCCATTGTAAGATGGCAGCCAACTGGTGAAGGAAGGGCGGGGGGGGGGGGGGGGGGGGGGGGAAATGACATGTCCTCCTAAAACAGTTTTTAACACAAACTCTGTTTGTGATATCGAAATTCGAACAATGACAGTATGTTGAATCGACTTATTTAGGAAAATTCAAGGACGGGGGGGGGGGGGGGGGCACGACTTTGAAATAGGCAATTAAAATCTTTAATTCATATGACCTCAAAATTATGATTGCTGAGTTTTTAGTAAGTTATCTATGATTAATCGCTCATCTATGTGGGGTTCTATGTTCCTGAAAATCAATGAGAAGATGGGAGAGGCGGGACTTGCAGCACGTCATGTGGGTCAAATAGAACCAAGTTGTATTTTAGCGCTTGGCTATGCAGACGCTCGTGAGCGGTGTGGGTGAAATGATTGAATAATATGTATGTGTAAATGTATTTTGCAACACTTGCACACACAACGTGGCCGGTGTGGTTTGCGTGTTAGGTTTACGAGGAACCCATTGAATCTACTTGAGGTCAGTCGTAGCCGACAAGGTAAGAGTATGTACCATAAAAATACATATTGCTCCACTAATTCCACTCAAGATTGTCATATAAGATAGTCTTTACACTGTTATTGATAATGAATGGCATTACCTGGTGCCAAAAGATAAAGTAATAGTTTTACTTGATGTTTTACTTGATAACTTCTGCTTGACAAAATAGTGTTTTATAGAAAGATATAACTTCCCAGCTACACAATGAGTGAAGGCTCAGAGGTGGCATCATTGTAGCCTGCTTGAGTGTGTCCTTGAGCTTTCAGTGTAAACAGTGTCTTCTCAAACCAGCTCACAGGACCACATATGCAACCAGACACAAAGACAAACTGAGATCCTCTGCATTTGGCCGAGTAAATGGAAGGAGTAAATACAGGTTTTGTACAGGAAGGAACCCAAGTTGAACTGGTGGACCAGTAGTGTTGGTATTGACGGTTCTGTCGATGGGAGAGATTTAGAGTAAATATAATTATGACATCCAGCTACAGTGTGTGTGTACGTGGGAGACAAATGGGTCATTAAAACTCAACTATCAAGTCTTAAGTTTGACAAACAATACGATCATTTAGAGAACATGTAATTCAGTCATACAGCACGAACATACTCTTGTCTCGGTTGCAGATTCCCTAATGCACACATTTTCATCTTATTTTCTACCTCTCCGCATACCCTCAATTTTCTGGAGATTAGCTCCATTCTTGGACAGATTATGCCTATTATGGTTAATCTCCCAGACGTTTATACTATTACATAAGCACGTAGCTAACTCCTTTTCAGAATGAATTTTCTGTGCGGGTAAGAACAAGGTGTAGAATGAATTCTATGAAGTGACGTTGGAATGCGAGGAGCGTTTCTGCCCCTGCAAGTAACTTCCTAATGTCAATAGACTGAGGAGGTCCAAGCCTTACTTTTGAAAGGGTGTTTTTTTCTCATATTCGGGTTGAAAATGGCCCCATACAGAAACAACCCCTAGCCCCTATAAGGCACTTGTGTAAATCTGAAAGGATTGGATGGGTATAAGCAATATGTAAAAACATCCATCCATCTAGCCTCTCTGATTCAGAGGGGTTGGGTTAAATGCAGAAGACACATTTTGGTTGAATGCATTCAGTTGTGCAACTGACTAGGTATCCCCCTTTCCCCTTCATTTTTACATTTGACATTTTAGTCATTTAGCATACACTCTTATCCAGAGTGACTTACAGTTAGTGCATTCATCTTAAGATATGTAGGTGAGACAACCACATGTGATAGTAAGTACATTTCTCCTCAATAAACTATCTGCAAAGCCAGTGCTACTAAGAAAATACAAGTGCAAGTTGTTAGTTCGAGAAAGGCAAGGGTGTTATTATACATTTGTTGATTAATCAAGATACGGGTAAGGTGGCGCTACAACAACATTGCTTATACCTAACCAATTATTTTGGATGTACTTGAAGTGTGTTTGGGCTAGGGGTTGTTGTGGGCCCAGAACCCTTCGTAGATTGTCCAGCCTTGTGTCCAGCCTCATTAAATATATTTTTTTTCGTATTGTGTAGACCAGTTTCTTGCCTCCCATTCTGCAATCTGATGAGTGTTGAAACTTCCTGCGTTAACCTGTTGAAATATGCCAATGTGTTCAGTAACATGGATATAAAGTATCCCCCAGCCATAACCACTGGCCATCTCACTTTCTACTCACCTCAAGAAAACAAACTGTGATCAAACAACACGAGACATCTACCAGAACTTCAGACAAATTCAAGCTGTTTTTTATGTCACTACCTGGAATACTCACTGAATCCTCTCCTCTCTTCTCCTGTAGCTGGAGCAGTCGGCAGTGCAGGTGACCCACCAGGGTCGGCGGGAGCTGCTGGAAGACGCCTGCCACTCGTACACGCACAAGCGCCGCGTCCTCATCCCTGAGGACCTCAAGCACATCATTGTGGACGACCAGCATGGCTTGCTCTACTGCTACGTGCCCAAGGTGGCCTGCACCAACTGGAAACGAGTTCTCATGGTCCTGACAGGCGCCGCTGGCCCCCACCGCGACCCCCTCGCCATTCCCGCCAACGAGGCCCACGTGCCGGGCAACTTACGCACCCTCTCTGAGTACTCCACCTCCCAGATCAACCAGCGGCTGCGCTCCTACCTGAAGTTTGTGTTTGTGCGCGAGCCCTTTGAGCGGCTCGTCTCGGCCTACCGCAACAAGTTCACACGCAGCTACAACACAGCTTTCCACAAGCGCTACGGCACCAAGATCATCCGCCAGCATCGGCCTGACCCGCAGGCCGAGGCGCTGGAGCGGGGCGACGACGTCTCCTTTGAGGAATTTGTGTACTACCTGGTGGACCCGGCCACGCAGCGTGAGGAGCCCTTCAACGAGCACTGGGAGCGGGTGCACTCGCTGTGCCACCCCTGCCTCATCCACTATGATGTGGTGGGCAAGTACGAGACGCTGGAGCAGGACTCCTGCTACGTGCTGCAGCTGGCCGGGGTGAAGGGCCAGGTGACCTTCCCCACCTCAGCCAAGAGCAGCAGGACTACGGGAGACATGGCCGCCCAGTTCTTCCACAGCATCAGCCCCTTCTACCAGAAGAAGCTGTACAACCTATACCACATGGACTTCCTGCTGTTCAACTACTCCACGCCAGAGTACCTGAAGTTTCAATGAAGTAACTTTTCGTAGGAGTAGGCTTTGTTTGAACCGTCTGTCATAAGGACTAGGTAATGCAGTTGTAAGCATGAAGTCGTGCCCAGTCCCCACTAGCTTATTGCTTGTGTCGTGGCAGCTTGAAGTAGTCAAATATTAGACAGCTGATATAAGCTGTTTGTATGGCTTTTAGCAGCTGTTGCTTATAACAACATTTGTATAACCTATGACAGGGGGCTCAAGATAATTGTTACAGACAATTTGAACATGGATCCCGGGACTCTCCAAAGCACAATAATGCTTGTTACTGAGAGAACTAACCTGGTGAACTCTAAGCAACTAACTAAAGATATCTTTCATATCAAAGGTAAGAGTGGCTTTAAGATGAGACGTCCTCACAACCGGGAATGGACACTTTCTCAAGATGGAGAAGTTGACTAAACTAGGCAAATTATTTTGTACTGTAACAATGAGCCACTGGAGATTGAACTGTTGCCTTTGTATGTGTAAAATGCACCTACGGTATAGTGCACATTAACTCAAAATGACCAAACTCGATGACACCACCAACAAACTTAGTTTTTTTCTTTCAAAGTTTCTATTGTCACCAACAATGTTCCATTCTACAGTCAGACTAAGAGGAACACAAGCTGTCTGAAAGTGATATTTATCTCACAGGGGTGCTGAAAGTCTTCATATTAGTGCCTTTGAGTGTGGGCCTTATGACATCCTTTGGAAATGTGACTGACATCAGCGTCTTCTTTGTACTGTAGAGAGTGTCTCTGGTGTGTACAGAGCACGACATTAACCATCATTAGACCGTTTATTTATTGTGATATTTGCATCTCAATGTCAACAAACTGCGGTTAGATCACACTGAGACATTTGGAATATCTACCATAACTTCAGCCATATTCAAATCAACACATAAACACAGCTGTTTTTGTGTGTCCCTGTCTGGAATGCTGTTGTACCAGTCGACATCAAGGATAAGTATCCAGCTGTGCAATATGTGGAATTTACTGTGTGAATGTTTGAAATATTGAGGTAAAATCAAGCTGTTTTGGAGTTGTTTTGAAAGGAAGTATGGAAAGAGAGCACTTTTACTGCACTCAAATCCGAGTCGTGTCCAATGTTATGAAAGATGAGCTGTCACGATAGGCATTATTATTACCAGTCTTCGTGTCTATACTCTTAACATTGTGCTAGTGTCAACAGTGACACTCCTGGAGGCTTGGAGCCCTGTCTGATAAAGTATACCTGAAGCCCCGCACCGACTGTACGATTTTAGCCATCTTATGCCACGATTTTGCCGTCCCAGACAAAAAGTCCCACGTCGTAGGCAAATTCTTAGGTCGTAAATGATTGTCGGACGTCTTGGCTCGTTCAGTATGACAGGGCCTAGGTCTGCCGATTTAAGTACCACTACGTGCGGTCGTAGGCTCCGTCAAGTTCTGTCAGTGTCCAATTTTTTGGGCCTTCATCGTGTAGTGTGGCTGGTGTTACGAGCCGATCCCGGTGGCTGACCAATAGGAACACGGCCAATGACGCCATGCTGGCGTGCCCATACTGCCCTCGTTCCCAGCTATAAACGGGTCCATACCCTTTTTCTTGGGTTTCTCGAGACAAAACACCGCCAACATCACAGCAACAGCTTGTTGTTCTTTTGACGCCATGCTTGACACGCCCAGTTGATGTAGGCTACATTGCAGTTGACATAGCCTCGCAAGCCAATCACAAAATGTGATGACAGAACTGAAGCAAATCTATAATCTGGCCAGATTGATATCAAGATTTTAATTTGGTCACATCACACAGTGTGACATGTAATAATCGTAAAAGACTGAATCCAAAGTACGGTGTGGGAAGGCCTTAAGACAAGGGATAGTACCTAGAAATTACATTTGTTGGCAGTGGGTAGTTTAACAAAACCAAAGTGTGGACTCCTTGTCTATAAACTGCTTTCAATGTAAAGAAACATCTAAATATGTAATTTCACCAAAATATTCATTTAAAGGAGACATAAAATTGCATTCTAATGGTGCAGCCCTCTTATTGGTCAACAAAAGACGGACTGGCTCTTGTTGTCAAATTGACTGGGTTCAGCAAATCTCTTGTTGTCAGTTCAACAACAGCTCCAGTCAATTTGATAACAATAGACTTTAAGTTGTTGAATTGTTTCATGTCCATTGAACAAAAATATCAACGCAACTTGTAAAGTGTTGGTCCCATATGTCATGAGCTGAAATAAAAGATCCCACATTTTGTGCACACATTTGTTTACATCCCTGTAAGTGAGCATTTCTTCTTTGCCAAGATAAGCCATCCATCTGACAGGTGTGGCATATCAAGAAGCTGATTAAATAGCATGATCATTACACAGGTGCACCTTGTGATGGGGACAATAAAAGGCCACTAAAATGTGCAGTTTTGTCACACAACACAATGCCACAGATGTCTCAAGTTTTGAGGGAGTGTGCAATTGACATGTTGACTGCAGGAATGTCCACCAGAGCTGTTGCCAGATAATTTAATGTTAATTTCTCTACCATAAGCCACCTCTAACGTCGTTTTAGAGAATTTGGCAGTATGTCCAATCGGCCTCACAACTGCAGACCATGTGTAACCACGCCAGCACAGGACCTCCACATCCGGCTTCTTCACCTGCAGGATCGTCTGAGACCACCCAGACAGCTGATGAAACTGTGGGTTTGCACAACCGAAGAATTTCTGAACAAACTCAGGAAAGCTCATCTGCTTGCTCGTCATCCTCACTAGGGTCTTGACCTGACTGCAGTTCAACGTCGTAACTGACTTCAGTGTGCAAATGATCACCTTCGATGGCCACTGGCATGCTGGAGAAGTGTGCTCTTCACGGATGAATCCCGGTCGTCGTGTGGGCGAGCAGTTTGCTAATGTCAACGTTGTGAACATAGTGCCCCATGGTGGCGGTGGGGTTATGGTATGGGCAGGCATAAGCTACGGACAACGAACACAATTGCATTTGATCTATGGCAATTTGAATGCCCCAAAATACCGTGACGAGATCCTGAGGCCCACTGTCGTACCATTCAGCCGCCGCCATTACCTCATGTTTCAGCATGGTAATGCACGGCCCCATGTCACAAGAATCTACACACAATTCTTGGAAGCAGAAAATGTCCCAGTTCTTCCATGGCCTGCATACTCACCAGACATGTCACCCATTGAGCATGTTTGGGATGCTCTGGATTGACATGTACGACAGCGTGTTCCAGTTCCCGCCAATATCCAGCAACTTTGCACAGCCATTGAAGAGGAGTGGGACAACATTCCATAGGCCAGAATCAACAGCCTGATCAACTCTATGCGAAGGAGATGTGTCGCGCTGCCTGTGGCAAATGTTGGTCACACCAGATACTGACTGTTTTTCTGATCCACACCCCTACAAATGTATCTGTATTCCCAGTCATGTAAAATCCATAGATTAGGACCTAATGAATTTATTTCAAATGACTGATTTCTATTTATGTACCGAGCTAAAAACATGGAACCTAACATAAGCTATATAGCTGCTAGGAGGATGTCATGTAATCTAATTGGAGGAGTAGGTGAGTGACTGACCTTTTCCCCTCATGTCGTTTTTCGGTGGCTATATACAGCTAGGGATGCAGGTGTCATCTGGTTAGCTAGCAAGAAGTTGAATGACTGTTATCCAGTTTCTCATATGGGGACAGCTGAATAACTATTTTTTTTATAAGAGTGCTGTATGTGTATTCTTCTACAGTATGTGTACTATATGTGCTCCACACACAGCTGAGAGCCATGAACCTTGACCCCGACACGGTTCTATACCTACAGCATCAGCACAGGCATTGCTTTAGGAAATCTGCACAGTTGTAACTGGCATTTTACCGTATTGTGTGAAATAACTATTGGGATAACTGTGTTCAGCACAGGTATTTACAGTATATCCCCTGGGCACATTCTGGTCTGGAGGTGGAGACTGACGAGCTCCTCCCGTGTTGCGGAGGATGGGCCTGAGCAATGCTCTTTTTGCACCGATTTGCTCATCTACATCACTTAGGATGTAATTGTTTGGAACGCAAGGTGATTTGAAGATCAGTGATTCTGCACACCACTCAAACATGGAGATAGTTTAGTAGTTATTTCTCAACATGCAATGTGTGCCGAAGTGTTGAAATACAGGGCTGCCACAAAGACGCGCATTTGAGTGTTAGTGGTGAGGTCATGTTTTTTTTAATCTGTTTTGTAAAATCATTGTAAAATCACATGACGTATTGATTGTCCTGTAATATAAATGGGGTCATAAAATGAAAGACAGGCCTTGTATGTGAATGGTTTTATTCCAACAAAGGAACACATTGAAACAAAGTAATTGTGTTACTAAAATAACCTGCTCTAGGTATGATCTAGTCAGATGAGTCATTAGCATACATACTAAGTCAACATGGGTCCTGTACAATTTGAAGTACGATTCTATACAATTGATATCTTTTATGGAAGTCATATTGTCATGCTCAATGCAGAACAGCTAATATGATTTAAGCCTGTTTTTAAAAGTGCGTATTCATTTATTTAAAAGGGCCCATTTATTTGAAGAGAAATCATAACACTTATTTTATGCACAAAAAAATTATCATTGGGAAATGTGAGCAATGTCAAGCAGTGGTATGTCTTAGATACAAACATTAACTTTTAAACCAATTAAATGTGGCAGACTAACTGACGAATAAGCATCATTGCTGATGTCATAAAAAATGCATGACTCCTCTAGCTTGTACAGTAATGGGTTGAAGGCACAATTGAAAATAGCAGTGCTTGATCATTGAAATGGTGACACTGGATACAACCTATGTTATCTATTGATTAATATTGTGTACATCCAGAGAGTGCAGTTGTGACAATTTTTGAGCATGAATATAAATGTATAGACAGTCAACAAAACAAGTACAGACAACATTATTGCTTCAGTACAGTGCATTTGCCAGTTTACTATGAAGCATTTACAGACATCAGAGCACTTCTCAACAGTTAGCATCTATATGGTTATTGGGTGCTCAAAGCATATCGAGCTACAGTATACAGGTACTCCCTTAGCAGCATAAAAAAAAAATATCTTTTTTTACCCATTTTTCTCCCCAATTGGTAGTCTTTTCCCATCGCTGCAACTGCCGTACAGACTCGGGAGAGGTGAAGGTCGAGAGCTGTGCGTCCTCCGAAACACGACCCCGCCAAGCCGCACTGCTTCTTGACACAATGCTTGCTTAACCCAGAAGCCAAAACACACCAATGGGTCGGAAGAAACACCTGGAAACCGTGTCAGCATGCATTGCGCCAGAGCTAGAGCGCAATGGGACAAGGACACCTCGGCTGGCCAAACCCTCCCCTAACCCGGACGATGCTGGGCCAATTGTGCACTGCCTCATGGGTCTCCCGGTCGCGGCCGGCTGCGACACAGCCTGGGATCGAACCAGGATCTGTAGTGATGCAGTGCCTTAGATCGCTAGCCACTTGGGAGGCCCAGCAGCATTCATTCGTTATCGGAGACTAAAGACTATGTGAAGTCAAGCTTGGTGGTTGTCGGTAAGCTATGTTGTTGAATCTTTTCTCCCTCACTTCTTAAATCCAGCCACTTGCATACAGTAGTTTATACAACGGGTGGGTCTAATCCTGAATGCTGATTGGTTAAAACAGCATTCCAGCCGGTGTCTATTCCACAAGTTACCACCGGCTAAATCTATAAAGTTTACTCTGTACCTTCTGACTGCGCAATCCATTGTCTCATCAACCCAGCCAAGCAATTTATAAACTTGATCTCCACTATAAAAAGCATCTAGACATTATCTCACATTTCTTTTAGACTAACATTTTGTTTTCAACAGCGGAGATTTGTATAAACCTTGCTGTCTGTCTCTCCGACATTTTGCAATATTGTTTCAATATTCAAATTTGATCATCAGCTGTCCCATAGTAATGAACGAGACGAGACGGGCAGCGTTTCTTAGCCAGTCGAAATCATGAATCAGCTGGCATCATTTTTATGGTTATATACAAATAAATGTAAATTGAAACAAGGTCAAACGAAACCAAGTGCAGCTAGTTTTCAGGCTTTCCAGCTTCAGTTTGAAGTGATTGTGTTAGCTGTGTTGTTGGCTAGCTCCTCTGAACAACAGTGGCCTGACGAGTGAGCACATTTTCTATGCCAGGGGAAATCGTGCCTCATTAGCTCATTGTTATGGATGTATCCAAATAAATGTATTTTGAAAACAGCTTAAACAAATGCAAATGCAGCTACTTTGCTGTTGTTCTGGCAGCACTTTTTGACGTGACCGTAAGTTAGTACTAATTGGCTAGCTAGCAAGCAAGGGATAAGAACGTTGCCAGCCAGTATGGCAGTGGAACATTTAGAACAAACGACTGGGTCGCGTCTCTGGCAACTGAACCGATAGAACAGCTTGGGTAGCAACCCTAGATTTGTGTCGGGATTATATCTTGTGGAAGGATGAAATGGTATGAATAAATTCATAAAAATTACATTGTTAATGAATACATGTCAATCATTATATGAATATGTTGGTAACCTGTTGTATAAAAGTGATAATGTCCTCGAAGCCGGTGTTTGGAGGATGTAGTGGCATTTCGTCTCGAGCCTAACAACATCCCTGCCAATATATCCTCTGAACATTGGCTTCTCGGGCATTATCACTTAAATATGACTGGAACAGAGTTGCTTATGGATGAACAGAACAACATATAATATGTCAGCATAACTGACATATAACTACAATAGCTAAATGTCTCTATTTTAATGTTTTCAATAAGACCATGTTGGACAGAAATAGGCTGATGGATTAGCCCCTTCTCTCAAACCCCCTTCATCCCAGAGGAAATGCCCAATAGAACGGCTCTGAATGTCAGGGCCAGGAAGCCGGTCCCCAACAGGTCCCCCAGAGCCGTGAGGTACGGGATAGAGTAGTTGTCCGGGTCCAGCCCCCGCCGCCACATCCAGCGCACCATCAGGTCAGCCGTGTACAGCAGAATCACCACCTGTGAATAACAATAAACATATTACAGTGGCAAGAAAAAAGTATGTGAACTCTTTGGAAATACCTGGATTTCTGCATAAATCGGCCTTAAAATTTGATCTGAACTGCATCTAGGTCACAACAATAGACAAACACGGTCTGCTTAAACTGATAACACACAAACAATTATACGTTTTCATGTCTTTATTGAACACACCGTGTAAACATTCACAGTGCAGGGTGGAAAAATTATGTGAACCCTTGGATTTAATAACTAGTTGACCCTCCTTTGGCAGCAATAACCTCAACCAAACGTTTTCTGTAGTTGCGGATCAGACCTGCACAACGGGCAGGAGGAATTTTGGACCATTCCTCTTGACAAAACTGTTTCAGTTCAGCAATATTCTTGTGATGTCTGGTGTGAACTGCTCTCTTGAGGTCATGCCACAGCATCTCAAACGGGTTGAGGTCAGGACTGACTGGGCCACTCCAGAAGGCATATTATCTTCTGTTGAAGCCATTCTGTTGTTGATTTACTTCTGTGTTTTGGGTCATTGTCCTGTTGCATCACCCAACTTCTTGGCGGACAGATAGCCTAACATTCTCCTGCAAAATGTCTGGATAAACTTGGGAATTCATTTTTCCATCGATGACAGCAAGCTGTCCAGGCCCTGAGTAAGCAAAGCAGCCCCAAACCATGATGCTCCCTCCACCATACTTTACAGTTGGGATGAGCTTTTGATGTTGGTGTGCTGTGCCTTTTTTTTCTCCACACATATTCTTGTGTGTCCCTTCCAAACAACTCAACTGTAGTTTCATCTGTCCACAGAATATTTTGCCAGTAGCACTGTGGAACATCCAGGTGCACTTTTGAAAACTTTAGATGTGCAGCAATGTTTTTTTGGGACAGCAGTGGCTTCTTCCGTGGTGTCCTCCCATAAACACCATTCTTGTTTAGTGTTTTACATATTGTAGACTCGTCAACAGAGATGTTAGCATGTTCCAGAGATTTCTGTAAGTCTTTAGCTGACACTCTAGGATTCTTCTTAACTTCTACTTCATCACAATCCCGGATCCGGGAGCACCCCCATCAGTAAAAAAGCTGACTAGCATAGCGTCACAAGTAAATACTAGCATCTAAATATCATTAAATCACAAGTCCAAGACACCAGAGGAAAGATACACATCTTGTGAATCCAGCCATCATTTCTGATTTTTAAAATGTTTTACAGGGAAGACACAATATGTATTTCTATTAGCTAACCACGATAGCAAAAGACACAACTTTTTTTTCCCACCATTTTTTTCCTGCATAGGTAGCTATCACAATTTCGACCAAATAAAGATATAAATAGTCACTAACCAAGAAACAACTTCATCAGATGACAGTCTGATAACATATTTATTGTATAGCATATGTTTTGTTAGAAAAATGTGCATATTTCAGGTATAAATCATAGTTTTACATTGCAGCCACCATCACAACTCTCACCAAAGCAACTAGAATAACTACAGAGACCAACGTGAATTACCTAAATACTCATCATAAAACATTTATGAAAAATACACAGCGTACAGTAAATGAAAGACAAAGATCTTGTGAATCCAGCCAATATTTCAGATTTTTTAAGTGTTTTACAGCGAAAACACAATATAGCATTATATTAGCTTACTACAATAGCCAACCACACAACAGCATTGATTCAAGCCAACAATAGCGATAACGAATAAACCAGCAAAAGATATTAATTTTTTCACTAACCTTCTCAAACTTCTTCAGATGACAGTCCTATAACATCATATTACACAATACATATAGAGTTTGTTCGAAAATGTGCATATTTAGCGGCACAAATCGTGGTTATACAATGAGAATAGTAGCCAAACTGCAAACAAAATGTCGGGAGAAATCTTGGGAGAGGCACCTAATCTAATCAGTAACTAATCATAAACTTGACTAAAAAATACAGGTTGGACAGCAAATGAAAGATACATTAGTTCTTAATGCAACCGCTGTGTTAGATTTTTTAAATTAACGTTACTACGACATACAGCGTGCGTTAAAGCGAGACCGCACCGAAATTAATGGCGGAATAGTAGTTTGACATTTTTCAACAGAACAACAAATTAACATCATAAATACTTCTTACTTTTTGATGAGCTCCCATCAGAATCTTGGGCAAGTTGTCCTTTGTCCAGAGGAATTGTTGCTCGGTTGTAGATTGTCGCCTTCAACTTTGGAATTAGCAGTAAACATTAGCCATGTGGCGAAGACGTGCCCAACTCACTATAACGCAGCACAAAGAAATATCCGAAAATCGCAATATACTGATATAAACTGATATAACTCGGTTTAAAATAACAACATTATGATGTCTTTAACACCTATATCGAATAAAATCAGAGCCGGATATATCTAAGGCCTATAACGGGAGCTTTCCAGAACGCCATCCTGAGGTCTGTCTTGCGTCATGGCGAATGTTGAAAAGAGTGCACCCCACGTTCCCAGACCCTTTATATGGCCTCAGATCTGCCTAGCAACTCCATTCCAATTCTCACTATTTGCTGACATCTAGGGGAAGGCGTATGCAGTGCATCTCGACCAATAGAAGACATGCAAATTAATAAACTGACCCTAGAACAGCCTGCCTTATTTCAGATTTCTCACTTCCTCACAGGAAGTTTACTCCAACTCGAGTTCTGTTTTACTCACAGATATAATTCAAACGGTTTTAGAAACTAGAGAGTGTTTTCTATCCAATAGTAATAATAATATGCATATTGTACGAGCAAGAATTGAGTACGAGGCAGTTTAATTTGGGAACGAAATTTTTACAAAGTGAAAACAGCACCCCCTATTGAGAAAAGGTTAACCTCATTGAGCATTCTGCGCTGTGCTCTTGCAGTCATCTTTGCAGGACGGCCACTCCTAGGGAGAGTAGCAACAGTGCTGAACTTTCTCCATTTATAGACAATTTGTCTTATCGTGGACTGATGAACATCAAGGCTTTTAGAGATACTTTTGTAACACTTTTCCAGCTTTATGCAAGTCAACAATTCTTAATCTTAGGTCTTCTGAGATCTATTTTGTTAGAGGCATGGTTCACATCAGGCAATGCTTCTTGTGAATAGCAAACTCAAATTTTGTGAGTGTTTTTTATAGGGCAACCAACATCTCCAATTTTGTCTCATTGATTGGACTCCAGGTTAGCTGACTCCTGACTCCAATTATCTTTAGCCTAGGGGTTCACATACGTTTTCCAACCTACACTGTGAATGTTTAAATTATGTATTCAATATAGACAAAAAAAAATACAATAATTTGTGTGTTATTAGTTTAAGCGCACAAAATGCCTCAGGACTACCTGGCATGATGACTCCTTGCTGTCCCCAGTCCACCTGGCCATGGTGCTGCTCCAGTTTCAACTGTTCTGTCTGCGGCTATGGAACCCTGACCTGTTCACCGGACGTGCTACCTGTCCCAGACCTGCTGTTTTCAACTCTCTAGAGACAGCAGGAGCGGTAGAGATACTCTTAATGATCGGCTATGAAAAGCCAACTGACATTTACTCCTGAGGTGCTGACTTGTTGCACCCTCGACAACTACTGTGATTATTATTATTTGACCATGCTGGTCATTTATGAACATTTGAACATCTTGGCCATGTTCTGTTATAATCTCCACCCGGCACAGCCAGAAGAGGACTGGCCACCCCTCATAGCCTGGTTCCTCTCTAGATTTCTTCCTAGGTTTTGGCCTTTTTAGGGAGTTTTTCCTAGCCACCTGCATTGCTTGCTGTTAGGGGTTTTAGGCTGGGTTTATGTACAGCACTTTGAGATATCAGCTGATGTAAAAAGGGCTATATAAATACATTTGATTTGATTTGTCTATTGTTGTTATTTAGATGAAGATAAGATCAAATTTGACGACCAATTTATGCATAAATTCAGGAATTCCAAAGGGTTCACATACAAAAACATATGTATTCTTCACACTACTAGCATCAACTTATTTTTACTTGTGCAAGCATTCATCCCCATTTTCAAAGGGCACCTCTTGTCGGACATCTACAGTTGAAGTCGGAAGTTTACATACACTTAGGTTGGGGTCATTAAAACTTGTTTTTTCAACCACTCCACAAAGTTCTTGTTAACTTCTTATGCCTGCAGGGGCAGTATTGAGTAGCTTGGATGAAAGGTGCACAGAGGTGCCCATAGTAAACTGCCTGCTCCTCAGTCCCAGTTGCTAATATATGTATATTATTATTCATATTGGATAGAAAACACTCTGAAGTTTCTAAAACTGTTTGAATGATGTCTGTGAGTATAACAGAACTCATATGGCAGGCAAAAACCTGAGACAAAATCCAAACAGGAAGTGGGAATTCTGAGGTTGGTCGATTTTCAACCAAGACCCTATTGAATACACAGTGGGATATGGATGAGTTTGCACTTCCTACGGCTTCCACTAGATGTCAACAGTCTGTAGAACCTTGTCTGATGCCTCTACTGTGAAGTGGGGCTGAAGGAGACAGGAATGAGTCAGGTCTGCCATGACCTGACCATGCTCTGACCATGCGCGTTCACATGAGATGGAGCTCTGTTCCATCGCACATCTGAAGTCAATGTAATTCTCCGGTTGGAACGTTACTGAAGATTTATGTTAAACATTCTAAAGATTGATTCAATACATCGTTTGACATGTTTCTACTGACTGTTACGGAACCTTTTGACATTTCGTCAGCTTTTAGTGAACGCGCTTTCTGACTTTGGATTTATTTACCAAACACGCTAACAAAAATAGCTATTTGGACATAAATGATGGACATTACCGAACAAAACGAACATTTCTTGTGGGAGTCCTGGGAGTGCATTCCGACGAAGATCAGCAAAGTTAAGTGAAGATTTATAATGCTTTTTATGAATTTTGTTGACTGCACAATTTGGCGGGTAACTGTATGGCTTCCTTTTGTGGCTGAACGCTGTTCTCAGATTATTGAATATTGTGCTTTTGCCGTAAAGCTTTTTGAAATCTGACACAGCGGTTGCATAAGAACAAGGATATCTTTAATTCTATGTAAAACATGTATCTTTCATCAAAGTTTATGATGAGTATTTATGTTATTTGACGTGGCTCTCTGCAATTTCTCCGGATATTTTGGAGGCATTTCTGAACATGGAGCCAATGTAAACTGAGGTTTTTGGATATAAATATGAACTTTATC